>NC_056741.1:268511149-268568649 GCF_019279795.1 Protopterus annectens | reverse complement strand
ACTGGTGTCCACTGTAGAAGGCCTGCTGACACCACTACACCCATCAGCCATGTGGTGCATGGACAAACACAACACAATCAGAACAGATACTGGCAACAACAATACAACATTGTTAATTACAGCTATGATGCACCATGACTGCACAGCTACACCTTCCAAGATATTAGCATTTCACTTTACTGCTGACAACAACTTCCACGGTGGTGCAGTGGTAGCATTGTTGCCTCACAGCAAGAGGTTCTCCCGTTCGATTCTCAGCTTGGGTTGAGAGTGCCTTCTGTGTGGAGTCTGCATGTCCTCCTCGCGGTCAAGTGGGCATTCAAAAGACATGTGTTGAATGGGCGTGCCTTCGTTGAAGGATGGGCATGGGGCTGGCAACTTGACACCATAACAAACAACTGCCAATCATTAGCAGACCGGAGTTCCACTGTGGCAACCCCTAACTGGGAAAAGCCAAAAGACAAACAACAACAAACAACAACTTTACTGCTGACAGCATGCTACACATCATTCCATTGCTACACTGCTGTACAGACACCTTGTGCATCAGAACCATGTTAGCCTGCCCCTGCAATGATGTTACAGATGTCAGGGAGTGGCACAGGTATCATCATATGCACAGGGTGTGTTGTTGGTTTGCCAGAGGCCTAGGCTGAGGCATACAATTGACAACATGTGTGTGTGTGTGTGTGTGTGTGTGTGTGTGTGTGTGTGTGTGTGTGTGTGTGTGTGTGTGTGTGTGTGAGGGGGCTGAGTATTGTTATGGGCTACTGGTGATGTCTGTGCAGGTATGTGGTTGCCATAGGTTCGTTGTTTATGTGTGTGTGTCTGCATGCATACAGTTCCTCCATGTGGCTGCCATATACAGGGAATTGTGGGACAGCTGCAGACTGTACCTGGCAGGGTTTGCAATTCACCATCTCCGGCCATGGACACGGGACCTGTGCCTGGCAGGGGTGCTACAGGCATTAGCAGGTACAGAGCCAGACCAACTACTGTCCCCTGGGTTTGACAGATGTCCACTGGATCCAGGTCCCTCCTGGGACTGGCCAGGGCCATGTGCATGTGGTCTGCTATGACAGGCTGTGGACAGCCCCCCCACAGTGCTGGGGCTGGTACTGCCACTACAGGGGTGGCTTTGACTGGTTGGACATCCATGGTGACCTCCAGCTGCTGGTGTTGCTGGCATACATCCACAAGGCCGTTGTAACCATCCCTCCCTGTCCTTATGCATGGACATGACATTGTGAATGAGTTCCAGTGTCTCACCTCACCATCTATCCATGACCTCGGTGTTATTATGGATGGAACCTGCTAGGTCATGGATGCTGTCAGTTACAGAGGTGTGATGAACCCTCTGCGCTCTTAGACCTTGCCTGGTGTACCATTCCATTTGTGCCTGTGCCTCCATGACAGTCTGGAACATGCATGTGGTTGAAATGGATGTGGCATGTCTGCCAGGGACATGATGACCAGCAGTGCTCCTAAGAACACCCCTACACATCTGCCTATGTGATACCCCACCAGACATCTGGCTATGGCTGCTGTGTCCTGACACACGTGCCATAGATACCACACTGTCCTTGCCCATGCCAACCGTAGGCTGTCCCTCAGCTAGGGCCAATGATGATGAGGTGTGTAGAGGCAGTGTGACTATGTGCATGGATGGTGTGGATACATGTGGGTTGTCAATTGGTGGCCCAGCGACAGCCCCTGATGACCCTTCCTGTGCCTCAACATACCTATTTTTATGGTCACTGTCTGTATCAGTGACATCAGATTCCCTGCGGGGGGGGGGACCCAGCCCCACCTCACCACCTGTGAGGGGAAAACAGGGAACAGACTGTAAGACCTGTACAACACCACTAAACAGTAAATAGACACAAACACACACACACTCACACACACACACACACACACACACACACACACATGCACACACACACGTGTGCAGACATGGCCACATACACAGTCATACACACACATGCAGTTGACATACATGGCAACCCATACACTCCACCAGACAGCACCTACAGGCAGCTCCCACAACCCCATAACACACACAATAGCAGGCGATGGTACAGCACAGTATCACACACATACCTGTAATTACACACATGTCAGCATGCAGGACATGTGGGTCTCAAAAGCATGCAGTGCAGCTGTATTCAATCCTCGTTACCAACATTATACATAGCTGTGATGCATGGCTTCTGTTTGTAGGTGATGGCCCTCCCCCTGGAAGTCACTGCACCCATGTCCACAGCATTGCTGTTCATCTGTTCTGCACCCTGGCATGTACTGTGCACCATACCTCACAGGTGTACACACCATTGCAGGATGTGTCTCTGTGTGTCAGGTGTGTTTCCGCTGCTGCTCACAGCCTCTGTGTTTTCCTGGATCACATGTGGGCACATGTGTTTAGTGAATGCTTGATGTATATTCACATATGTCATCATTAGTGGTGGATGTATGAGTGGTAGACCAACCACAGAGACAATGTACTGTACCTATGGTGAGTGTAGAGACCATTATTGGCCATGATTGGGCTCTGGCTGATGTTGCTTGTGGTACACATAGGTTCATAGATGAGTACTGGTCTATTGGTCCTGGGGCCTACATGCACCTAGCCACAGGGGTTCCCTGCCATGCACCACCCACTAATGTTATTCCCCTGTGCCCTTTCAGGCTGTGGCACAGACATGCTACCCATGGTGTATTCCCCATTCCCCATCCAATTGCCAAGTGCTTCTGTTAAGAGGGCCAATGAGGGGTTGGGAGGGTGGCCTAATGGTTAAGGTGTTTGCCTTACAAACACAAGGTGTAGGGTTTGATTCTCACAAAGGATAACTGGCTAGGCTTAAAATGGCTCACAAGGGCAGCTAGCTTAGTACTAATCTATGAACCTATGAACCTATGAGTAGCATTGCCTGACATGTATGGGTAGTCCATTCCAGAGTGTGGGGATTCTCCAGGACAGGGACCTATCCCTCCAGTATGTTCTGTGTAGTATGTTGATTAGGTTTAGGACCCTGGAGCATGTGTTAGCAGAGGGAGTGGGATGTCATTATTTGTAGCATGTCCAACTGCTCTGTGTATGACATAGCTGTGTATGTTGGGCAGATGTCAGCTGTGCCTGGGCAGTGTGCACTGGAGTGTAGCCACAGTTGTCTGAGATGGACTGTGTATTGCATGTGTTTGAGGTTGGTAATCCCATTAGTGAGGTGTATGCACATGTACAGCATGCATTATGGGTAGGTGTGTTGGTTGTGTACATGGCCTACACCTTAGCTATGACATGCACAGTGAATTGCCAAACATAACCATAAACCATACTCACTGGCATCTGGCCACTGCCTTGCTGGTGTCCCAGAGGTACCTACATTGACATGGGATAGAGTTGATGTCAGTGGCCACAGCTGTGGCATTGCTACAGGGTGGCTGCAATATTACAGTACAACAGCTGAAGTCCACAGTACTACAGTTTATGCATTACTGCTTATCGGTACTACGCAACCACATACACCACATCTCCCATATTAATGTTCTACCTGTACAGATGCATGCACTACAGTAGTCTACTGATATGCCCTGGAACCTTACCTGCATGCTCAGTGTGTGGTGTGTAAGTAGCACCCACCTCCATGATTATATGGGTCACCCCGCATGGCAGCGGCATGATGACGTACTTGCTGGAGCAGGTCACTACAATGGTGGCGGACCTGCTCATAAGTACGGCTGTGCATCCCCACCTCATTCACCTTGCAGACCACATCAGTCCACATGGATGTTTTCTCCTGCAGGTCCATGCTTGTCCTTGAGAACAACAGCTGATTGTTGTGGATGATGCTGGTGATATTGATCTCCTCCTCAGTGGCACTGTAAGCAGGGTTCCTCGGGTGTGCCATACCCCCTGAAAGACATAATGATGGAAATATGTCTGAGTAGCTCATATGTCAAGTTTACCATAATACAATGCACATATCAGTCTCTCACCACCATATCAGCTTCAACATAATGTTCACACTACGCTAGTGGTATGTGTCTGGTATGTGCACCATTGGGCCATATATTGTATTGTACAACACTTTCTGATATGTGGTTATAAACATGCTCCCCGTGGGGACACAAGAGTTGCAGGTCTGTTACAGGGTATTTCACCTGCATGCCATTGTCACTGCCTCTGTTTCCACATAAGCATGTGGTAGGCCTGCTATGTGATTGCTACACATCTGCCATTCTGTAGTATTAGTGATATCTATGAATGCTGTTGGACATGTTCTGGGATTGTGTGGACTATTACAGCCCACATATGTTCCATGACAGTTACACAGCAGTATGTGTAGGGGTTATTTGCCAGCAGGAACACGACTCCAACCTAATGTGCACATGTTACCAGTCCACATCACATCCGTGGCCCACCATAGAACCTCATTATCTACTGTTCCATCACTACTTTCATGCGGAATCACCTCAGGGGTCTGTCTCCCAGTTAGGTTGCGGGTATTGGGCATAGGGAGCTCCACAGAGACATGGGATATGTGCTACATCACCTGGAGGCATGCAGTACACATACACAAGGTTCGACATGCATGTCCCTCCTGCCCAGCACACAGCCCAGGTACCTTTACGTCTATGTAGATGCTGTTGTGACTGTCCATGGGTGGGCACCATGTTTTCTTTGTTCCCATGTGAGGGATCAATGGCCTCCACATTCCAAATGTAACTACACGTCCACAGTGTTTAACTACCACGTGTCATATACCGGCCCTGTATGCTGTCTTGTTTGTCACCCAACCAGACCTACATACCAATATGAGCCTAATACCCTTCACCAACTTGTATATCTCACCATCTCATACAATTGCAATGTGTTCCCAACATGGGTTACACACCTCACTCCACACTCCATCTTGCAGCCATGTACTGGTGTGTAGGTATGTTGTGTATTGATGTGTGATGTTCTCTCACACATGTCATGGCAGGGGAAATGTATTGACATGTGTGTGTGTGTATGTATATATATATATAGATATATATATATATATATATATATATATATATATATATATATATATGTATATTTTATCTATACACACACACACACACACACACACACACACACACATATATATATATATATATATATATATATATATATATATATATATATATATATTCCCGGTCAACAAATGTTAAATAAAAATAAATAATATATATATATATATACACATATATATCTGTCTGTATATACACACACACACACACACACACACACACACACACACACACACACACATACATATATATATAATATATGTATATATACATATGTGCAGAAATGTGTAGATATCATTTTATGTTGTTTATATACCTATATGAATGTATAACTGTCCGAGGTTCTGTACACATACGCAGCTGTGAATATGTATCACACATATATGTATCTGTATGTGGGGTGCATACGACCATCTGGACCACACTCATGTACCCTCTTTACTTCACAGCTGAACTGTTTGGCCTTGCTGCAACACAGACAGGTGTCACATGTGAACACAGACTAACATTAGGGGGGTATATATGGTGACAAACATTAGATAAGTATATTATACTGCTATGGCAGTTGGGCATGCTATGCTACACTTTAACATGACTGTCCTGCAGATGGTGTGGTCTCTCACCCATGTGTCTATCATGGCAGTATTAATGCCCCCACCAGCCGTTGGCCACAGTAATTTACAGAACAGAGATATCATGGGTCACATCTTTGCCATTCACTTCTGGTCTGCACATTTGCCAGGTATGTCCCACTGACCACAGGGACTGACACTACTGTCCAGTGCAGTTGTTGAGCACAACATCATTACAGGAACAAGTTCTGATGGCACATAGACATCCTTTCACAGTATATATCCTATTATTCTATTTCATATACTACATGCCAGTAAATGCATATCTGTTTCACATACCTGTTATGTTGTTTCCACTGTAACACAACCCCAAACTTTGTGAACTTTCTTGAAGGTGTTTTTATTTTTTTTTTCCTCTCTCTCTCTCTCTCTCTCAGTCACTCCAGTAGAGTGAATGAGCTGGTATGAATAGATTGCAGCATGCTTTTGTTGGTACTGTACATGATCAGGTGGTGGCCTCTGCACCAGTCAGTGTCCACCAGTTGTTAATTGCATGCAGCCTGCTGTGTAGTACTTCAGATAACCACTGTCATGGCAACCCTGTACTATAAACTGCTGCCTTCTGTGGGCATTGTCCCTTCACCTTTACAGTATGGATGACATCCCTCCTGTGTATGGACATCAGTGCTACAGACAGCAGGTAGCAATACCTCTTACAGCAGAACCTGCAGACATAGGGCACATCCACATTTGGGTAAGGTTCCAGAACTACAGACAGTGTGAGTAGTGTTGTTGTGTGCAATGTATCTTGCTGTTCTTACAGGGTTTCTGTGTACATGGTACTTTTTCATGGAATGTTGTCTGTCTGTCTGCACAGCTCTCAACTGTGGGCCTATCCGTATGATACCAGGGGGATTGTCTGTTAGGTTTTGTCTGTGCACCACACAGGTATTGTCCCAGATATATCTGTGGCAGTCTGTCTGTCGAGTGCTATCAGTACATGGATATATGTCGTATCCCTGCATAAGGGTATGCTGCAACGAATCCTGTAACACCAGCAATTTCCAGGGTGTGTAACAGCAATAATGCAAAAATGACCCTATGTCCCTGCCTCAGTCCTCCACATATATGACAGGCTTTGTTCTGCTGTGATACAGGAAGGGTTGTTAGGTAATGGCCTATCATTATTTACCGCTAGCATTACTGCTATCATCCCAGTCATGTCATGGAACCCCACACCAACTGCTGGGCCAGGTCCATATATATGGAGGCAACAGCTTGAGAACACAAATGTGCCCTTGTACATTCCAGAGGAAAGTGTGTGGTACACAGTGTTCCTTGCCCTTGTACAGCCTTTTATGGGGGGTTCTCTGCCAGTAACCTAGGCTATGGCACCTTTTCAGGGATATATCTGTTAAGATGAGGGTCATTCAGTGTGATAGTGAGATGTTAGGTTAAGCAATGTTATGTACAAGATACTGTGACATTAACACAAGCCCTACTTTTCTCCCTAGGGCTTGACTATAAGGTGTAATTGGAGGTTGCTGAACTACATCTGTAATTGTTGATTGTTACGTATCCTGAAGGCAAAACCTGTTTCTATGGTTGTACTAATTGAAGGCCTTGGCCTGGACAGCATAGTATGGGATATATACACATTGCTTGCATCTACTGCTTTGTGTGGGTCTTGCATTCATGACTGATTACATATTTCAAACTTTATGTGGTGTCAGTACTGGCATACATTATTGTATAGTACAGGAATAAAGGTTATCTGTGTATGCATACCTGTGTGTCATGTCATGTCCTTTAAATTGTGGGTGGGTATATGTTTAATGTCAGTATTCTCATTGGTGGGAATGGTTGCCACACTACACATTACACAGGTGCCAGTTGAAGGGCTTGTGGATGAGGGATATACTCTGCACCCAGTACTTCCACACTATTTCTACATGTGTATGGCTACTGATACCTTTTGTGTGTGTGTATATGTGTACATACCTATATATGTCTCAAATGGCTATATCTATCTATATTTATCTATAGATATATACATATATATATATATATATATATATATATATATATGCATCTATATATATATATATATATATATATATATATATATATATATATATATAAATACATACATATGAACATACGTATTGTACCTATATAAAATTGATGTTATATGATTATGTGTGAGCCATACATTAATATATATCTACATATAGCTATCTGTCTACATTTACAGATATACATCTGTCCATATGTCCATGCATGTTCGGCTCATATTTTGGCATGTTCCTCATTCACTTGGCAATTGTCATGGATGATTGCAGCATTGAAGTCAGTAACTACAGCCAACACTTTTGCATTTCAGACTTCATCTCCTTCTACATATGTATACTAATACATATAACTGTGTAACTAGCAACATTTTACATGTATCAGAGCATTAGTTGACATATAACCCTATTTGTACCCACAGTGTGGCATACTTTGTCCAGACTTCTTGCATTAACTGTTATATGGTGTGATAATAATACATTTCCTGTACTGTTGACTGATTGTGCTGTATGATATGTTTGTGAAAACGTCAGGTTATGTATATCTGCCATGGTTTAGTGATAAATCACTTTGTGCATGGAGTGCAGGGTACTGGGTTCGAGCCTTGGAAAGGCAGTTTATTTTGTTGCTGGGCAGAACAAGGGATGTTGGCTACAGAGTGATTAAGGCACTTTTAAGGGGTTGTAAACAGGTTTGCAGTTGTAAGTGGGTTTGTGCGAGTTTGTGCAATGGTAAGCACTGCCAACCGCCGCTTATGTTTTCTTACAGTCAGTTAGCTTTGAATTTCTCAACCTGTGTAGGCATAGCTTACCCCCACGCAGACCCACGCAAACTCACTTACCGCTGCTTAATGGTGCCTACTGCCACTTACCCCCACGCTAATTCCTTTAAAAGAAAAGAAAAAGGGGTTGACAGGACAGTGGTGAAAAAGGGGGCACAAAGAGGGAAAGAGGGAAATTTTCACACTAAGCTATTCAGAGGAAGTCGGAGAAAGGGCTCTGAGCTAACTAATCTGTGATATATAACATTAAGTATCCTGTTTTTTGCTTATTTATGAGTTATTTATAGCACTTTTATTTTACTCACTGTGTGTGAGGTATTAAGTAGAATTTTCTACAATTGTTAAGCATCTGGTTGGGTTTGTTTGTTCTGATTTCCTGCTAGGAGTGTATCATATGACTTGTTTGCATTTAAAAGCATTCCCTAGAGTCTCCTTGATCCTTTATCTGTTTAAACATTTCTGCAGTTTTTTCTACCTAAGTAGTGTTGGTAGTGTAGCATTGTCCATATTCAGGCTTGTGTTTTGGGCCTAGTTGTTTGTTAGTAGAGGCTATGTGTCTGAGCACATGTCCCAGGCCATCATAGCTTTGCTAAAGCCAGTATAGCATTTCAGTGAGAGTGAATTGTCAGTGATCATTGGCTGACTGGGGTTGCCTGAACTATGCCTTGGCGTAAGCACCTCATTGGTTCTTTCAAGCTTTTTTTAAAGTTGTTTCAGATTTCAGTTTTGTTACTTAAGAAGTTAACTAGTGACTGTCTCTGCCATTTCACACTGATCTAATCGGAGGAAGTCGGAGGAAGGGCACTGTGCTAACTAATCTGTGATATATAACATTAACTATCCTGTTTTTTACTTATTTCTGAGTTATTTATAGCACTTTTATTTTACTCACCGTGTGTGAGGTATTAAGTAGATCATTCTACAATTGTTAAGCATCTGGTTGGGTTTGTTTGTTCTGATTTTTGTTTCCCACCCTGCCTCCCTCTTGGTATCGTGTTTTTATACTTGGTGGCTTTGCAGTTGCCCGCCCCTACTGTAAATTTGATCTGGGACACTCCTCCCAGTCATTACCTCATTCTACCTATTCCCGGGTGAACATTTGAGAAGGCCAACCGAGTTAGCTTCTGCTCCTCCTTTCCCCTTTCCACTTTACAAAAAAAATATATATATATATTTTTTAAGCTTGTTTCCTGCCTTTCCTATAAGTTGTCTAGTCCAGATACAGATTTGCTGTATAAAGGACTGTTTGTAGGCGTCTGAGCCCCCAAGTCTTTCTGTATTGGAGGGAAGCCTTCTAGCGTAATTTTGTTTCTTAGAACTAGCCAGTTTTCTAGTTTCAGCATTCAAATCTGTTTCTTTGAGCTCAGCACTTGTTCAGAACTCATTGTAAGCACTAAATGAGCTACAAATTACTACAGCACTCAACTTTCCTCACTTGTCTAGAGGAAAACAGTTTTTAGTACTTAATAAATAAGCACTTATCCAGGCATGTCTAAGGGTCAGCTCCCAGTGTTTTCTCCTGTTTTCCTGATGAATCTGGGCATCTTGGGGCAATGCAGCAATTGCCTCATGTACACAGACAACTCTCTCCTCCTACCACCCAACACTACAACCTGTGAGAGATGCACTTATATAACCAAACTGGAAGCAAAGCTATCTTCACCCAAGACTGGACTAGACAGTCAAGAGGAGAAGGTAAACACTTGCACCACACCACACTCATCAGATAGCCCCTCAAAACCTACACCACCAAAACACACACACATAGAAACACAAAACACAGACCTACATTCGTGGAGGCTCTCAAAAAAAATCTACCCAAGCAACAGGGATCTCCAAAGCAGAAACACAAGAAACCTCCACCCCCCAACAATCCAAATGACACATAGTCCCCAAACTCAGTGTGCCACTCAACCACAGCCCATAAAGCATAACAACGTACCCAACACTCTAGTCATAGGTGACTCTATAGTCAGGCACACTGATGTTCCACTCACCAGGCTAAACAAGGAGAAAGTTACTGTCAGCTGCCTGTCAGGTGCCAGGATCCACCACATAACGCATACACTCGGGTCACTCCACAGCAAGTACAAATATGACTCTGTCATTGTCCGTGTTGGTGTGAATGACCTGAGACGTACCTCCCTGGACTACATGAAAAGAGACATGGAGGAGCTTTCTGATCTTGTAGCCCAGGCAGGTATGAACCTAACCCTGAGTAGCATCCTGCCATCACCCAGAATGATACCACAGTACAAGGACAAAATGATTGACTTCAACAATTGGCTAAGCTTCTGGTGTCATTCTAAGGGGATCCAGTATCTATCTGCCTGGGATGACATGATCGACAAACCATGATGCTTTGCCAGAGATGGCCTGCACCTGTTGCCCTTGGAATTACGGATACTAACTAAGGCTCTTGCCACCCCTATATTGCCTTTTTTAGGCAAGATTCAAATGAGAAATTCACCACCGTAACAGATACAAGCAAGCAAAATCTGAGGGTAATGCTACTTAATGCTACAAGTCTAAACCTCAAAATGCACTCACTCGAGGCACTCCTTAAAATGGAGAACATTGACATCTGTGCAGCGTCAGAGACCTGGTTCAAGGCTCCAGAGAGCACACCTGCATTACCAGGTTATAATTCATACTACACCTTTCGACCACCTAACCTGGACAGAAACACTAAAGGTGGAGGCGTGTCCATATTCATTAAGGATATCCACACCTCCAGGCTAGTTGCTCAGCATAATGCATCTGAGATTATCCAAGTGCAACTAACTCTGGGCAAGACCACAATGCAAACTGCAGCTTGCTACACATCCCCACCATGCCCCAAGATTCCCACTCCTCATTTCTTGATACACTGAAAAATATTAGGGTACAACCTAACACCCTAATAATGGGTGATTTCAACTACCCCACCATTAACTGGGAAAACTACTCTTGTGCTCAACGTTTTCTGAAATTCATAAATTCCAATGCCTTGGATCAACTTATCCACACCCCCACCAGGGGCAGCAATATCCTAGACCTGGTCATTACCAACATGGGCAACCTGTTCCACACCAGAGGTCAATTCCACGTTGGTCAGATCCGACCACAAGCAAATCACCCTAGATATTCAAATCCCACCCCCACCCCCCATTAGGGAAACCACCGTAAAAAATTTCTCCAAAGCCAACTTCACGCTTCTTAAGACAGAAGTGGCAAACTTCACTGCACCCATGCTGACGGACAATAGAGATACGACTGCTGAATCCTATACAATTGCACTTTATAAGCACTTACACGAGTGCATGGACCGTACAATCCCTAACAGAACCAAGATGCTATCCTCCAAAAAAAGGAAGCCAATCTGGTGGTCCCCTGCTATAAACAAACTCTACAACAGAAGAAAGAAACTGTTGCAAAAAGAGTAAAATCTCATGATTGGAGGAATTCTGTGGTCAGCCTCAGTAAGAAGCTGAGATCCCTCATAAAATCCCCCAAAGCTAGTTAAGAAAACAAAATTGCCACTGATTCTAAAGACAACCACAAAGCATTCTATAGCTATGTCAAGAATCTCAATGACAACACTCAGATCTGCTCTGAGTTACAGCACAATGGCACTAAATATACAGAACTAACTGATATTGCCAACATCTTAGCAGATAGGTTCAGTGCTAACTTTACTCCTCTCTCATCCCCTAAAGGGCCCATCTCTATACCGGAAGAATGCAAAGTACCTGTAATCATGGCTGCACAGGTACAAAACACTCTCCAAAGCCAAGAACACAGCATCCATGAGACATGACAGCATCCCAGGCTGCATTCTACATGAACTACACAGTGAACTGGCACCCCACCTTAGTACCATGTTCAGTCATAGCCTCACTTCAGGCTTTGTGTCCACTGAATGGCGCACAGCAATGGTTATCCCACTCCACAAAGGGGGAACCACCACGGACCCCGGGAATTTCTGCCCCATTAGCCTGATGAGCCTGGTCTGCAAGGCTATGGAGAGTATCATCATGGAACTTATAAACAATGACATTGGTAATCTCAAAACTCTGGACCCTACCCAGTTCGGATTTGTAAAAGGCAGATCATGTCTCCTAAACCTGATAGACTTCATTGAAGCAGTCACCAAAGACGTAGATGAGGGTAAGGTGGTACACACAGCCTATCTAGATCTCGCCAAGGCTTTTGACACCATCCCCCACTCTGGAATTATAGACAAACTCACTAAACTAGGTATAAATCCCTATGTCACAAGATGGGTTGCCAACTGGCTCACTGACAGAACCCACACTGTGAAAGTAGCAGACTCTAAATCCAACTTCAGACCAGTGACAAGTGGAGTACCACAGGGTTCAGTCCTAGGTCCTCTCCTGTTTGGTATCTACTTCTCTGAAGTACAGGCTAACACAGAAGGTCTTTGACTAACAAAGTTCGCAGATGACTGCAAACTAAGAGCCATAATCAAAACTCCTAATGATGTGGACATCCTACAAAAGGGCCTCACTGAGACAGATGCCTGGTGTCAAAGCCATGGCCTTAAGCTCAATGCCAAAAAGTGCATTGTCATCCCTTTTGGTAAAAACTCTGTACCCATGAACTACCACATAGGCAGCAGTCTACTTAACACCAAAAGTGTGATAAGAGACCTTGAGACACAGGTGGACAGTAGTCTCTCCTTTGATAATCACATTGCCACAGTAGTCAAGAAATCCTTCTACGTGGCACACCTCATCACAAAAGGTTTCTCATCCAGGAAAAAAGAGGCAATTGTTCCCCTCTACTCATCACTCATTAGACCCATTATAGAGTACAATGCCCCTGTTGGTATGTACCTCACAAGACATCTACAGCAACTGGAAAGGCCACAGAAATACCTCTCAAAGAGGATTACTGGCCTCAAACAGATGCCTATGCAGACCGTCTAAAAAAACTCCAGCTTTAGTCTGTCGCATATCGTCTACTCAGAGGTGATCTCTGCCTAACATACAAAGCTATATCAAACCCAGAGCTGTTGGACATGCTCCAGGTAAAGAAATCCCAATCCCTCCGAGCTACACGCTCTAGGGACTTAAACCTTGTCACCACAATAAACAGAACATGCTGGAGGGATAGATTCCTGTCCCAGAGACATCCCATACTGTGGAACAAACTACCTATCTATATCAAACAAAGCTCCTCATTAGCACTCTTCAAGAAAAATCTTGATGATTGGAAGGGAGATAGGAAATTCACCCGGGGATCACTTCTGTGGCTCTGCTTGACAGGGGCACAGGAAAATAATTTTCTTGGGTGGCAAAAGCCAGGGTACCGTTTGGCTAGGCTTATATAGGCCTTAGGGCCAATAGCCTAGTACCTACCTATGAACCTATAAGACAATAGGGAACATAGCTAGGCATGTGCAGGAAGGATATAGGAAAGGTCCATAGCTGCCCATTTCTTCTACAGCAACAGCTGTGGATATATACTATATTTGCAGGTAGATTTGGACCCTCAAACCCCTGGGGGAGGGGTGAAGACGACATATATTCATTGTGATGCCAATTAGACCAGATTACATGTGTCCAGTGGACACGTGTGCGAAATGAACAGCTATGTTTGGGGCATGATTTTTCTGTGGGACCAAATTGCCCTTTTTTTTTTCAGGTGAGAGTGGGATGTTGGGGAGGGGTAGTAGGTATATCTGGGGATGTAGGTTGGGTAGGTTAACAGACATGACACACAAGATGCATACAGGGCCAGTATATGACACATGTGGGGGGTAAACACCTTGGATGGGGGGTGTTTGGAAGTCGCAAGCCCATGAGCCCCCAACTGGAAACAGTGGGACTGAGGTCCCCACTCATGGGCAGTCACCACTGCACCTTCATGGCCCCGAAGGTGGCTGTGCTGGGGGCTGTGTAGGAGGGGCAGGCTCACCCTCTAATAGTACCACTCAACTCTCAAGCTGGCATAGCCACTCTCGATACTCCAGATCGAGCTCCTTAAGCACCACAGCCTGGAACTGTTGACGGGTGACAGGTTCCCCTCTGGGCCTGTTCCGGGGGGGGGCGAGCCCCATCCCCTGCAGCGGTTCCACCCGAAGGTGGTGCAGGGCCCACGGAGGAGGAGGTCCCAGGTTGGGACCCAGATGTGCTGGTGCCCGGTGCCATGGCCAGCTGAGGTGGGACTGGTGGGTCCGCTGGGACCGGCCTTCCCATATGAGCTGTGTTGTCACAGGTTTATGACAGATATGGGTTATTAACAGTCAACAGCATTCAGGATTAGTTATAACAGCATGCATAGGTCCCATTAGCCCAACACACCAGATTTAACACAGTTGCAGAGCAAGCAGAACACATGCATATATGGAACAATAGTGCCCATTACAGGTGCATGCAGGTTTCATTGATGGCAACAGGCCACCAATATGGGTGTATTTTCACATAGCACATGCATAAAAAGGAATGTGAATATTTATACACCATTAAGACATATGTCCCAACAAAAGTGTGGAGTGTACATATACCATTTGAGGAGTGTCATTGGGTTATTATGCACATATGGTAGGGATGAGAGAGAGACTTCAGTTAACAACTACTATATCCTTGTAGTTTACCCAACATTCTTAGTCACTACAGTGATCTTTCCCATGTATTATTACACTACACAATGGCCTTATATTGTACACTGGTATGTTTATAAGTTATTATGTACGTGGCCTGCATCTTACATACAGTTGTGACAGGCTGCAGGTGTTAATGCAACATATGTTGAGTATTGCTGACATACACTTTGGGTGAGGTGCTAGAATGACAGGTATGTTTCCGTATACATTCTCTGACTATGTACACGTTTGAATATCAGTTATATGTCATTGACAACTGCCTAGATTTCTTGGAACATCACACTGGATTATCAGGGGAACAGGGTACCAAGCTGGTGATATGGGCCATTTATCTGGACATACTGGACAGATTAGAACAGCTGTGGGGTATGAATATGCATACAACT
Source organism: Protopterus annectens (assembly GCF_019279795.1). Taxonomy (NCBI): domain Eukaryota; kingdom Metazoa; phylum Chordata; order Ceratodontiformes; family Protopteridae; genus Protopterus; species Protopterus annectens. The sequence goes on along the minus strand of NC_056741.1, from coordinate 268,553,172 downwards.
TACATTTTGAACATTCTAGCAAATTCTGTACTGTTGTTGGGTGTAAGTATGCATACAGTTTTCTATCTGGACATTGTATCACAATTTGTACAGTTGTGGGGTATGATTATGCATACGACTTAGTAGCATTCCCAGGATTCAGACCCCTGATGTGTGTGACAAACTATTATAGCTAACATCACAGTACACTGTGCTATCAGGGAATTGATGTAAAGCTTTCAAGTTCTTTTTAAGTCTCCCTAACTTGTACAATATAACTGACCTCTTGGCAGTTCCAACATTGTTATGCAGGACTTCATGCCCATTTTATCTGTATACCATGGTGTGGGTGACACGGCTTAGGATACAACATTACTATTTATAGTATGGAACAGATCACCAACATATGAGAGAAGAGTAAACAGAAGCACTCCAGGGGTTATACCTTTATTCACAGACTATTACACATTTATTTCTACTGGTGCAACACTTTCTAAGGCTCTTATATTTATTTGTTATGACAGTATATGCAGACTGATTACTAACCTGCCTCATGATGCAGCCTTTGCAGCCTAGCATCATGGGCTTGCTGGTCCACAGCCCGATCATCTGCAGCTGTCAGAGAAATGTGGTGATATTTAGCCATACCTCTCCATAGTATACATAAGCCAGGCAATTATTTACTACTTAGTAAAATGAGTACTTAGTCCTAAGACATTGGGCATCTGCCAAGACCCCTGGATCCACTGTTCCAGTACATCCCCCCTCTGCTGCTTCAGGTCAGCATGGCGGTGCCTGACCTGCTCACCAGTCCGGGGGATACCTGTGGCACTGGTGAGCATGGTGGTGCCTGACCTGCTCACCAGTCCGGGGGATACCTGTGGCACTGGTGAGGTCACGGGTAAGACTGTTCCAGGCCTTCGTTTTATACTGTGAGCCCTAGTACTGGCCCTGCAGTAGTCTCTGATCATGGTGTTTTACCAGGAGCTATGCCATGTTATTTGACTCCTGGATGCCCCAGCGCTGCACTCTAAATCGAGCGCCTTCACCCACACCAGCCATTCTGCCTGCAGTAGGAAGCTGAAACCAGTTATGGGTAGTATTCCCAGCACTTCCCCATGATTGGCCAGTTTTAAAAAGGCTAAACTATGGACAGACCTGCTTACATGAAGATGGCACTGTGTAAAGAGGTATACAACTAGGCAGATTGAATTAGCTCACCTACACATTGCTTACACTTACTAACCTGAGCTGTGCTGTGGTTAGCATTGCTTAATGGTTAATTAGCACTATGTTTGCCATTTGCAATGATTTATTCTTCATTACAGGTTATATATGTGTCTGGTATCTGTGATTCATGTGTACATACACTGTATACAATAACACCTCCAATCTATGCTTACTGCAGTACTCCAGTTCACATATTTGTGTTCTGTGGCAGGTTATCCAACATCACACTGTACATAGATGCAGTTCACATTTGGTTTGATTTTCCTGTGGTGAGACTTAGTTTGCTGATACCTCATGCATATCTTTTGCTATGATGGCTTGGTGGTTAACTACTGTAACTATAGTGTACAGGGTCCTGAGTTTGAGCCTTGCAGAGGCAGTTTATTTTGTTGTTGGGCAGAACATGGCCTGTTGGATCCAGAGTACTTAAGGCGCTTTAAAGCAGTTGTAAGCGGGTATGCGTGGGTTTGTGCGACGGTAAACACTACTAACATCCGGATACAGTTTCTTATACTCAGCTTCTAATTTGCTTAATCTGTGTAGGGAATGCTTACCCCTGCACAAACTCACTTAGACACGCTTACTACTGCTTATCTGTGCTTAAACCTGCTTACTAGTGCCTTATTCATTATGACACTGACACCTCACATGTGCATTTCATGCAGTACTCCAGTTCACATTTAAATGTTATTATGTAGGTTATACGGAATAAAGATGTAAATATATGTTCATATACAGTTTTCACATGGAAAATGATTTGTGCTGCAGTGGGACTCGAACCGGAAATGCCTGTTCATTAGGCGGATGCTCTAACCACTCCACTTTTGCTGTGCGACTTCATTTGCATATATATTCCTTGTTATCCTCTTCAGCCTTTTCAGCTGCTTTAACCATAGCTAAATGATGGGCAAACCCAAGCACATACGGTTAGCTATACTCAGAGTTTAAAAAAAATAAATACAAGGGTTTTCATTTTATTTCAATGTACTGTTGCTGTTGAACACATGGAGACGGTTGGTGGAGATATGCGGACACTTATGAGGGGTTTTGCACATTTATTTATACTTTCCTCTGTTCTACTTTGCAGGGGAATGTTTCCTCTGATAGCTCTGCTTTCAGACACGCCCCCTGCACTCGTCCACACTCAGTGTAGGATTTGGAGCTCTGGCGGCGTGCTTTTATTATTATGCATGGCAAGCTGCCATCCTCCTCTTAAACTGCCACTTAGTTTAGTCCTGCACAGCAGATTAGTGAATCCAGGAGAATGTTTTTTATAATATTTTTAAAGTCAGGTCATCCTCAGTGAACATGTTCATTCTTGGTCAGTCTTATTCATGCTTGCTTATTTATTCATACTTATTCATTTAGCATTTGTACTTATATTGAAATGTTTTTAAATAGCTGTAACTTTTGCTTTTAGAAGCTAATTGATGTTCAGCATGTGACACTTTAAATAGCTGCATTTTGCATTAGTTCTGTTTGTCTGATGAAGTCTTGCTCATAGAAGCAAGACGAAAGTGCTTACGCTACTTGTTTTTTATGAATTAAAACTTGTCTCTGCGGATTATATTTTGTTCCTTGGATTTGTCTTGCCACCTGTGGTCGTTTTTCAGCATTTTTTGCAGTTATTTTGTACAAGTTTGTTAGTAATCTCCCACGCCTGTCAACTGTCAGTCCATTAAACAGTTGTTGACCAATATCCCTGTTGACTAAACTAACAAAACCCAGAATAACCGTATATCACACAGTCTAAAATATGGAAAGAGTTGGGCAAGAAAAATGGGTTAAAAGTGTAGCTATGGGGAAAATGACAAAAGGATAATGCAAATCCCAAACAGTTGTAAGATTTTCCAGCTTGTCACTGATGTTTAGATAAATTCATATCTGAATGTATGCATGTTATTTATTCACTTTTATAAATGGAGGGTCAGTAAGATACAGGTGTGAGGAATAAAGTAGTTCTTCATATTCACCCTTCACAGATATTTAATAATTGCAATAGACGTGCCTGTACTTTAGTTCTCAGTGACAGTACATTATGTTGTATGACAGTATTGCACCCCACAACAAGGGAACATTGAATTTCATAATGCCTAGACTATACAAGTTTCTAGATTTGCTTTGCATGTATTTTAAAATACAGATTCTCACATACAGTCCATGCTCTGTTGGGAGAGTATGCAGTAAAATGCAAATAAACCAGATTTGATATTGTAAAACACCAACTCCAGGAACATTGTTGTAAATCTGTATTATCAATATTTAAAAATACTTGCTTTACAATCTCCATACTTTTTACTCATATAGAGTTATATAATTTAAAAACTGTTTTTCAAATCTATGACACAAAACATATTTAGACACATTAAGGCGGCTCTGTTAAAAAAATGCATGCCTAAATGCAGAAGAACACTTGACTAAAGGCCTCATGCCTCAGCTATGGCCTCATACCTTGGCTACATGCCAAGGCTTGCAGTTATCAACTCATCAGCCTCTTGAGTCTTAGTGCTTACTTATTTAAGTGACAACTGCCAACTTTAGAGATGTTCTGATGTTATGTATTAAAGACTTGAAAATGCCACACACATTAATATATCCAATAAACAATAGCAAATTCTTAAACAGAGTGAAGATATTTTAACTGTTCTGTGACAGTATGCTAAAACATCAACTGCAATAGCACTTTCGTAACATTGTTTAATTAATAGTTATATAAAATTATTTGTTAGTAATACAGATGACCAGAATAATCTAGATTTCCATCTCATGTTGTGTTTATTCAGAGAGCCATATCATATGCATCAACAAATTAGCAAGGACTGTGTACTCAATAAATACAAGGAGTTATACACTGTACATGGCAGTGTATTGCATTATTAAGTCTTTAACTGCAGACCTTATTTTCAGAGGTTGCTATTCCAAGTTGTAGTACTTTTGGTTTGTGTCATTTTGTAGAATACTTGACATTGCAACATATTTGGGCAAATATAGTTCACATTCACTTTCAGTGAACCCCGCTCCTTCAGACCTAAATAATGAAACTACAATTACCAGATACATTTGTATGTATGGCAAACTCCACCACCCTCACCCACGCAGGAGCTGCAGATACTCAATTGTAACGAACTAGCAGGTGCAAATATTTGGGTAAGAATTAAAATTGTTTGCAAAAATTTGTTTGGTGAGTTGAGCTCAATGGATTGGATTCAATTAAAAGTGACTAAATCACTCAAACAAATAACTATGTGGACATGAGCTTTACTTAGGTTAGGGATTCATTTTTAAAGCAAATAAACAGTGGCATCCCTAATTCTTTGTTCGCAAATTATCAGTTTTCAGCATTTTCTTTCATTCTCTATGACAGAATGTTTAAAATACTTGAAAGCTTTACTTTTATGGACAAATAAATATTGCTTGATTTTAAGAATAGTATTTTTTAATGATTTTGATGTATATTTTAGCAGTATGAGAAAAAAAGTAATATACGTATACATATTGGCTGTGAACTAAATCAGAATGTACAGTTTTCTGAGCAAGATGTCAGATGAGACATCTGCAGAAACACTTTATGTGCTTTAGTTGCAAAAGGCAAGATAACAGCTACATCTTGGCAATCTATATTACAGCTCAAGGTCATAACTATCATTTTAGGAAGAAATAAATGCACAGCCAGATTCAGTAAAGCCTGCACTGTAGTACACTGTTTTGGATTCAGTAAGCAGCATGCACCACCTCGCAAACAAGGTAAACATCGTGGCATGCTAATTACAACTCAAGCAGCTGAATTGTATGCTAATCAACCAATCCAAGATGGAGGAGCTATTCAACAAAATATAAAGCAACCGTGTGGACTCAGTGTTGGTTTTCCCTGTGAATGCCAAAACCTACTGGAATACAGCCATGGAAACTAGGCTACATGGAAAGAATGTTAGGGGCTGCTATTGTTTTAATTCATTTGTATGTGCAACAGGCTGAAGTCTATGCTGCTGCTGCTGCTAATAGACCAAGGCCAAAAAGGAGAAGAGTTGTCAGACCCCAATTAACTTATCATAACCTATATGATGTGGAAATTGTAGAGTGTTACAGGATGTGGAGACACACTACAGGAACTCTGCAACCTCTGTCATCCTCAACTCAGACCCAGGGCGAACTAAGGGGAACCCATCCCAGTGGAGACAAAGGTATGTGTATAACTTAGAGTCTTAGCTACAGGTATCTTTCAGAGGCCATTAGAGGACATGCTGTGGGTGTCACAGGCATCAACATACAGGACCCTCCATCAATTCCTGAATGCTATGCTCCAACATCATGCCAGTGACCACATATATTTTTCCTGTGGATAGGGTCACAAATATGCAGGAGTTCTACCATGCAGCAAAGCACATAAAACAACAAAAAACAAACTTCAGCAAAAAGGAAAAAAGGCAAGCATGTAGCAAAAATGGTTTATTCACAATCCAAGTATATGTTAGCGCTTTCGGATGCACTAAATGTGCAACCTTCATCAGGCAAGGAATCTAATTAATCAAGGGTTTAAAAACCCCGCTTTAGTGACATTATCATTACCTAAAAGTATACCAAGGCAAAATGTAAAGCAACAACTCACCCCTTACCATAAATACCATATAATACATTCCATAAAAAGAACCTTCATATATTTTATATATTATATAAAAATCTCCTTCAGTTAAAATAATGAATTAAAAATAATAATAAAAAAAAAATATATATATATATATATATATATATATATATATATATATATATATATATATATATATATACTACTGCCACTATGGGAGCGTGATCGAGCATGGCCTTGTTGGCTAACAGCAGGTGATGTGGGTGGACCATGCCCCTGAGGATGCCATTCCCCTCCCAGCAGATGTTCCATCACAGACACTGATTGTTCCATCATAGACACCCTTCATTCCAACTTGTCATTCATCCGATCATTTGAATCAGAAACACGGTAGAGGCAGGCATGCATGTCAGCCTGTGCCACATCTACAGCCCTAAGTATTTCTATGGAGCACCTATGGGAACATGCCTGTGCCTCCATGATGGCCCTAAACATATGTGGAATGGCACAGGAAGAGACACCTAGATCAGGTAGAGGAGGGCCAGCAGGCCTCCTCTGAGCACCCCTAACAACCCTCCTGCATGGCACCTCGCCCACACTTTGGCTACAGCCAGAGTCAACAGGTACTGAAGCCACAGGAACCACACTTCCCTGATCAATAGCCTCGCGCTTCACCTGTACAGTATCTGAGGGCTCACTGGAATGGGTAGGCATAGGCCTACTGGCTATGTTCAATGGAAATGCAGGGGATGGCTGTATGTCAACCTCAGTATCAGATTCAAAATCTGCACTCCCCCCAACTGTGGCTCTGTTTGGCCACCATCATCATCATCATCAGTGTCTGCTGATACACTGACATCAGGTGGTAGAAGTCCAACGCTTCCACTGTCAGGATCATCTGTGATCAAAAGCAACAAACACAGGACAATTATTACCTAAACTACTATGCTCCAATATATGCTAAGAAAACAACAGTGCTGCCAATATTAGACAGTATGGGAATGCACACAACAGACATGACATCAACATCACACACTAAAATATTTCTTAAAATTGCTCATCAGTGCTGACTTACCATCTGCAGATGAGGTTATCATCTGTAAGCCACATGGTACTGGAAGAAGTTAAGCAAATGTAAGGGCAACATCATCTCCATTAACAGTAACACTGAGGGTAACACAATACTTTTACCCCTTTGCATGTCTAGTAACTATAATTTCATCAAGAACTTGGATGACAACTCCAACCTAGGCTAAATAATTAGAATGTGTTGCTAACTCACCCCTACAAAAATGTTCTTGTGACACAGAAGTAATGTATTAAGTTCAATTGTTTAACTATATGACAATATTCAACAACTGAGACACCAAAGCCTACTTGGAAGCTGTCCCTGGGACATGCTTGTTGTCCCTAAAACTATTGCACTGATGTAGACGACATGCTGTTCTGGACTTTCCTGGGAGCTGTCTGGATCCCTGACAGTGGACAGTAACTCTTCATTTGGTGTTAGTGGTATCTCTGTAGCAGGCCTTCCTCTGGTACCCATCAAATCACGGCCCACTGCAGCTGCACTCCTCCATGCAGCTGTGATCATATCAGTGGCCCTATGGTGCACCTGCTCATATGTCCTGCAGTGGCCAGCCATGGAATTAACATTGTCCACAATCTGCTGTCAAATCTGCATTCTGAACGCCATATCTCCCTGTCCTTTTCAATCAGGAAGGTACCATATTTCCTAAAAGCATCAACAATCACTTGATTTTCAGCATCAGTGAAGGGGTGGCCTTCGAGGATTGACACATCTGGGTGGCATAGTCCTAGGTATCCAAAAAGACAACAGAAGGATAATACACATAAGTATCATATAACTACAAACTAACTGTTCTCATATAAAACAAAAAAGGTAGCATCTCAGTATTACCCACTGTTGAAACATGAAACAGTCTACAGCTTGGAAATACAAACAACAAGCTGGATGCAAAAAAAGGAGAGTAACTGTGATGATTTGAGGTATTGCCAGCTATGCCAGGAGAAGCAGGGCAGTGGATGTGTAACATATGCCAGCACAGCTACCTGGAATTTTGTAAAGAGGTATATGTCATTTGTATATCAAACTGATTTGTACAGATGCTTGTATTGAAAATGCACCAACAGTGTGCCCTGTTGGACAGAAAAAGAAATATACATGCATTATTGTAACTGTTTAAATGTGTATGTTTTAACAGAGGATACTTGAAGAGAAGAGGTTAATCTCAGTCCACCTAATTTTGAAAATAGTTTGAAATTAAATTTCCTGGCTTAGGCCATAAAGATTGTATCTTACTGTGTTCAATACAGCCAGAGACAAAAAGTCTGTATTAGGAAGCTTTCTGCATTGTCTTTGGGGTGAAATAATTGCTACTCTGCAAGGGTGGAAGTTTGAAATTGTTTTATGACTACCAGGAGCTACACCAGATCTTAGCAAGGCCCTTTGTGTGTGTGTGTGTGTGTGTGTGTGTGTGTGTGTGTGTGTGTGTGTGTGTGTGTGTGTGTGTGTGTATTACTGACACTTATATGCTAAATCTTGACAACTTCTAGCTAATGGGGGGTAGCATGGTAACCAGAAGTCAGATGACCAGATGCATGTGATGTCATTATGTAATCTGGGACAAAAATGATGTTTAATACTAAATAAGACAAAAGTCTCATTGCAGTCTGTTTTTGGAACCTGACAGAGAAGGACCCCTCACCTACTTCATCTTACCTGGCTCTAGTAAGTGACCAGGGAATAGTAATTCTTTAGATCAGTCAGGAAAATACAATGAGATTAGTTAAGCACTGTTTTTCTGTATATGTGTGAATCTATTATTCTATGTTATTTTTAATATTTCCTGTGACATGAAACTCTGGAGTTTACTGTAAATAGATATTTAGTGTTTTCGTGTTCTTTCTTATTTATTATTAAACATACTTAAACTTTTCATTGTTGATGGTCTTTTAGAGAATATTTTAATCTGGTCTTTTAGAGAATATTTTAATCTCTGGGAGTACTTTTATATATTTGGTGACAGCTCTGACTGGTTCTGGAAGCCTTGCTGTTGGTCAAACTACTATTTGTATTAATATTAATTTCAGTATAATTGGGTATCTTTGCAAGATCCTTAGAATAGCTGGCATTTGGAGTGTCTGGTGACAGTGTAACTACCTTATAGTCTGAGCAGAAGGGGGCATAGCTAGTAAATCTGTGCCAACCTTTCCCAGATGTGTGTGTGTGTGTGTGTGTGTGTGTGTGTGTGTGTGTGTGTGTGTGTGTCTGTGTGAAAATCAACTCACAAAGAGAGTGTGTGCCAGCTACTTGGAGCAGCAGCATGAAGCACTGGTTTCACAGAGAGAGTGGTAAAGAACTTGGCTTGGACACTTGGCTGAGATCTCAACTCTATAGCTGTGCTAGTGGTCAGTCTTATTGGGAACCTGGAGAGAGACAGACAGAGAAATCCAGAGCCCAGAATGAGTGTGTTCCTTTTGTGATCTTAAGGGAAGTTGTGCTTGATGAAGACAGCTGCATCTGGAAATACTGGGCGTATCAATTTTTGTTCCAAGTGAATGTCCCTCTCCAGTGCCAGTGGTGAGGATTCAGGGTCCTTGATTACTGGGCCAGAGTGGGGATGTCACTTAGTCACATATCGGTGGCAGTGGCAGAATATTAATTAAACTTCTGTAGCCTGTAGGCAGTTGTCATTGAAAGTATGCATGTGTTGGCTGTTTATAGCAGGGACACAAAGCACTGGTTTCACATTGATGGTGCTGGAGATCTTGGCTTGGACACTCAGCTGAGTTCCCAACTTTATAGCTGCGCCAATAGGGAGTCTTACTGGGGACCTGGAGGGAGATAGAGAAATCCAGACCCCAGACTGAGTGTGTTCCCTGTGTGCTCTTAAGGGTAATTGTGCTTGATGCAGAGAGCTGCATCTGGAAATACTGGGTGTATCCATTTTTGTTCCAAGCGAATGCCCCTCTCAAGTGTCAGTGGTGAGGATTCAGGGTCTTTCATTACTGGCCCAAAGTTGGGACATCACAGCAACAATAGCAACATATCCTTGTTTGTGCCATAACAAAAATGCAGCTTTGCCCCCCCCCCCCAAAAAAAAAAGAATAAGCAAATGACATGTTTTGTTAACAAACCATCTTTGAAATGCTAAAGGCACTATCAGATGAACTGTCCATGAAATATTTGTACATATGTATCACAGAGCATTCAATTTTGAGGTATTGCCAATCATGTATACCTGTGAAATGCATTGACAAACATGCTCATGGCATCACTACACCTCTAACTAATGCATACAGATAAAAGTGTAAAAGCCTTTGCTTCAGATTTTTCTTAATTACATTCCCAGCATATGCAGTATGTAGTTGACGAAATGCAAGCATACCTTCTCAATTTGTTATCCTATGTGCAGATATATCCCCAAGTAATAGCCTTTGTTCAGTTTTCTCCATATAAACAAGTCTCCTCACCTTCAGCTTGCTTAGCTACACAGTTTCCCTTTCATATGGTGAAGATTCAGGTCTGTTAGCACAGTGAAGATGCAAATGAGATGTGAACTGATTAGAATTGCTGAATGCCAAATACTTGGCTCCCTGTAGGGTATGTAAACTTAGTGAAGGAAGTCCCTTAGTGTTTGTTTTTAAAGGATTACAACTGTGAATGATTACTGGTTGGGAGAAGGAAACCACAGCAGCACTGCAGGCTCCCCTACACCCAGTGGGTTTTTCAGGCTAGTCTTGCTTATTAGATGTAAGGTTGGATATGTAAGTAAGCAGCATACAATTCACAGGTTGTGTTCATTAACATCCAACCTCCCCTTCATTTGTTGGCAACTGCATATGATATTATTTCCATTTAATATCCTCACACATTTTAAGGCCAATGGTATAGAATAGTTTACAGACTGCATGTCTCAGATTACTGGTCAGATAATTGAAGAATGACCAACAAACACAGACAGGTAAATCAGAGCTGTATATTTGCAAGAAATAATCATAACTGGTTGTGTGATTACTTAGTGCACTACATCCAAAAATAATCAATGTACAAATAACAGTTGTATGGTTTCATATTACTGTAAATAACAGTTGTATGGTTTCATATTACTGTAGATGATGTTGCAGTTGGTTGTGTGTAGAATGATTTCAGCTCCTTGCTGCAAAACTGTTTGTGTGACAAAGAGGGATAAGGGACCCTTCCTCTGTTCTGAAAGTTCACTGAAGTGAGAGTTCAAATCCGGCTCTATGTCAAAATATCTCATGTGAACCCACATTTTCTAGTGTGTATGTCATAGACTGATTTTCCTTATTTCAACTACTTTTCTCTTTTTTTCTTTTTTCCCTTTTCTATCTTGTTTTGTTTATTTTTTATTTGTTTTTTTTTTGGGGGGGGGGCAGTGTTTGTGTGATGTAGCATTTAGCACAATCATGAGAATGGAGGGAACGAATGCCAGGTTTGGCTGTACTTATCTTGTTTGTGCTAAGCATGGCATTGTGCAAAATGGACAACTAGACCACCCAGGAAGTGGATACTACCCAGGCAGCCAAAAATACAAATCAGATACATTCAATTAAGTCTGCTGGGTATCAAGCAAACCTGCTAAGCAGAGTTGCATGGCAGTTAACACATAGACCTTAAGAATGATTAGTAAATTAGGGAAGGTCATGTAACTAGTTCTGTGGCAGCAGGTGTAAGTGTAGGGCTGGAATACAGATGGTTGTTGGTTCTAGTACAAGGTGCACAACCTTGTTTTTACTGTTGTGACAGTGCAGTTTATAGCAATGAATTGAAACATAGACACATGTTATTTCAACTTTCTTGTGGCAACAGGTGCAAGTGTAGGACTATCATACATATGGTCCTGGGTTCTAATACAAGATATTCCCTACACTTTTACTGTTGTTCCACTTCCCATTATATTCACTCTCACTTGTAACACTTTAGAATGTGGAGCTGATATGAATTATATGTATGAGGGATTAGGCACCATTATTGTGTTTTCAGATGTATGACTGAGGGTATGCTGTGTACTACAGTTCTCTAAGTATAATTCTGCTATCTGGACTTATATAGGGTTCACATTTGCCTAAGACATATACACAACTGGTTCTATATCCAATAACCTTGTCAGGTCACAGACATACATGTGTAAGAGATTATACTATTATCTGTATTTATGTATGATTTCTGAGTATGTCTGAGCAGCACAGCAGCACTTCTTCTGTGGCAAAGATGGAAAATCAATGCTGTGGAAGAAAATGTTTTGTCTCTTATGCCTAGATTTGAATCCCACAATGGAAAAATCATTTTTCTCTGTGTATAAAAGTAAAAACGAATGTGTTAGATGATTACATTCATACCCCAGTGCATGCATGCAAACCTAACTCACCCAACAGTTACCTTCTAATTTCCAATATACATTTCCAGGATACATCAGTAGACACCCCTCAAATTAAGGCCAAGTGTCAGATTAACCTTCTAGTTGCAATTATTTAATTCTTCATTGCTTGTCACTGCTGCTCTCTCCTTACCATCGTACAAACGCATTGCTCATTTATGTGCACTCCCAGTAAATGCAATAACTGGAACTGGCATGAAAGCATCAGTCTCCATTGCTCTAGGTCTGCAGGTAGACATGGCTGGTGTTAGTGGAGAAGGTGCCAGGTTTAGGACACAGAGGAGAGGTGTCCAGTAGTCCATGATATTTATTGGGCTTCAGGTAAAGCACCACAGCCAAAGGCTTCTGCAGGGGGACTATTCTGGCTCCCAGTACAAGTTTGAGACATGGAATAGTTTAGCTCAGGTTGTATCCAGTGCCATTGGTATCCTGTGGACTGGAGAGCAATGTTGGCATCATTTTAATGCCCTACAGAAGAGAAATAGGGATACTCTCAACTGTTGGTTGGAGGAATTTAGGACTGCGGACATCCCACATCTGTGTTAGTATCAACTAAAGATACTACTGGTAAGACTTAGGAAGCATAATATAGGCAAAACTTGTATGCACAATGCTCTTCTTTTCTTCTCTGTTCTTTCCCTAATTGCCAGGAATCGGGAGTTCAATGTCTGGGCCTATGAAGCTCTATTGGAGAGACTGAGGGAAGCAAGTGGTATGTATGCAGCAGAAGAGAAGATATTTTTTTTGGTATTTTAGAGAGTTGTATCAAACTGAGCATGCATATCCCAACTGTAAAAGTAAGTATGCATGCATTAGTCTGTAGCACAAGCCAGTTGTAAAAGTCAACTATTAGACATTGGTCAGAGGTTGTGGGTTCAAATACCACAATTCACAACTATGCAACACTGTTATTTCTTTAATAATAGTTTAATTAAATTATAAACTCTATACCTGTGGCACAAATGCCCTGCTATAAACTGTAATTTATATAATTGGAGCATGCATATTTGCAATATATGCATATTTCAAGGACTACTAGAGCAATCTGTAGTACATTGTGTATCTGTTAGGGGTATACTTATATGTAAAACTTAAGATAATAGAGTTGTATAATTGTATTAATGCATTGTATGTCACATATAATGGTACTAATCGTATCTCTTTTTTCTCTCACCCCAACCCTTATCTCTCTTATTTTATTTATTTTTCTTTTATTTTTAAAAGTAATTTTTATTTTATTTTATTTTTTCTTTTCTATTTTTTTTTTATTTGTATTATGTGTTGACAAAATATGCCCATCATCCATGTGTACCACATCACTAAATGCTCCACAACACAGTGAGGTAGGTCAGCCTCAGTGGATCAGCCTGCCCCCACTCCACCATTTCCAGCACCGATGCCCAGCACTTCTGGGATCCAACCTGGCAGCACTGCCTCTGCTGCCCATGCACAACCTGTGCCCTCAGGTAGTCCTGACCCGGAGACTGGTCCAGTGGTATCCTCCAGGATCAGTGGCAGAGGTGCTGATCTCATTACCGGAAGCAATTCACCAGGGATTGTATATAGCGTAGTGTAAAACACCATTGGTGCATGCTTATGCCAGATGGAGAGGCTACTCTCCCTCATGTTCCATAGGAGGAGGAGGAATAGATGTCAAGCACTCCAGCCAACAGTGGAGTAAGGTGACAGTAGTGACAGTCCAGTGGTAAGGACTCAATTCTCACTGTCTCCAAGCTTGATGGTCATGGACTTGAGTTGTCACCTCCCTCACCCCAATCATGGTGTCCCCCAACCTTTTGTGTCCATCACCATCCCTGTCTCTTGTATTGTTTGTCTGAAACTGCTTTCTCACATACCCAATGTAGCTGACCCAGACATTCCTACATCCCTTCTCCAACATTCATCTTTCTCTGAAATAAAAGAATAAATGGGCACCTGTCCCATAAAAAAAAAAAAAAAAAATTGTCCCATACATAGCCCTCCATTTTGCACACGTTCTCTTGACACACTTGATTTAGTCCAATTGGCTGTACAAGATGATTGTGCTGTGGTGACCCCTCTTTGTGGAGGTGACAATATTCTGCACATATTTTCAGTTTATACTGTTAAAGAAATGGATAACTATGGTTCTATCCAACTCTTGCACATTCCTGTACTGCTTTCCCTTTGTTGTTCCCCCTGCTTCTCCCCCATTTCACTACTTTCCTATCTATCCCATTTTTTTCACTTTAATCTGGTCAAAAAATAGAATCACACACAACACACGTAAGTAGCAAAAAAGCAATGGATCCCTTCACTTTTTGGGTTCCATGTTTGCATGGAGGTGTGTATCACACACCAATGTGCAGCAACAGTGAGCAATAGAAAAATACTGCAGTTATCTCTGCGCAATGCCACTTAAACTTTCTGCACTATAACAATACACAGCAACACATGTACTATAAAGAATGCAAGTCATTGCATTATCAATGTTTATTAAAAATATATTTGAAAGTATTAGATACCTGGATTTGCACCCAGTATTATCTGGGCTGAAAAAGAAATGTGTCAATGCATTTACACCTGCTGCCACAGAATCAGTTAAGCAGCAGGTGTGTTTCATCAAGTCATTACTAACTCTCAGACTTTAGCAGTGCAGCTCATATCTGCGCACTGGTTAGCTACGTGCAACCATGAATAGTATTGGAAATGTGTATCTCACATGCACAAACACTTTGCCAAAAATCAAGCAAACCCCTGCTCACCTTGCTATGGAAAAGTAAATATTATTATGTATTAATGTTGCTTACTATCCATTTCCTGTCTATGACATGAAATTACAGGTGGAAATATAACAAACCAAAGGCCCTATCTAACAGTATGTCACATATTTATAATACAGCATGCATTGCCTCCTCCCAGCATGACAACCCTGGTGTCTCAGTACTTTTTCCACACATATATCACCTACACTTCATAAATTAATATCTATTGTTGTGTGATCTGCAATGCACAACAATATGGTAATGTAGAACTAGAACTATTGACCCATAGGCCTAAGATGCCTTATCCGCAAGGCTAGGGAAGGAATCAGCATGGACCTTATCCACAGGAACATAGGTGACCTTCAACACACTTGACTCAGCCCATGTTGGTTCTGTCAATGGTAGAGCTTGCTTATTAAGCCTAGTGGACTTCTTTGATACTGTCCACAAAGACCTGGATGAGGGATAACAGGACATACCGTCTATGATAAGTTATACAAGGCCTTTGACACTATCCCCCATTCATATATCATAGAAAAATTCTCCCATCTGAGAACTAACCCATAGATTACTAGATGGATAGCCAACTGGCTCACAGACAGAATGCATACTGCCAAAGCTGGGGAGTTAATCTCCACTACTAGACCACTTACCAGTAAAATACCACAAGGATCTGTGCAGAGCCCGCAACTGTTTGGAAACTATTTCTCTGATGCCCAGGCAAAGGTAGATGGCCTGTGCTGCTAACTAGATGCAGTCATATACAGTCCCCAGTGATGGTGACATATTACATAAGGGGCTGACACAGACAAATGATTGGTGCCAAACTCACAGACTGAACCTTAAAACAAATAATGCCTCATTGTTCCCTTTGGCAATGAAATACTCATCCTAATTATGATATACATAGCAACCATCTAAGCTCAAACAGTGTTGCAAGACTTGGGAACACATGTTGATATCAATCTACACTTCAATCGCTATGTGGCCATAGTGTCGGCACACACATTCTACATTACACACTTCATATATAAGGCCATCACATTCAAGACTAGGGAGGTCATAGCTCTGCTGTACTTTACCCTTATTAGATCACTAATTGAGTACAATGCTCTCTTTTGGCTGTACCTCACCAGACACCTGCAGCAACTAGAAAAAACACAGAAGGTTATGACTGGAACAATCCAGGGCCTCCAAAAAATAACATGCATGGAAAGATTAAAAGACCTGTCACTCTACTCAGTATCATGCAGGCTGCTGAGATGACCTATGCCTGGCCTACAGAGCAGTCTCAGACCCTGCCCTACTGGATATGCTGGACATCTGTAAATGAAATGGAACAAGAATAGCTTGTTCCAGGGATCTCAACCTAGCCTGTGACATAAACAGAACAGGCTGGGGAGACAGATATATCTCCCAGTGACAGACACCCCTCTGTAATAGGTTCCCACTGCATGTGAAGCAGTACTCCTCAGTTAGGCTATTCAAGTGCAACCTTGACAACTGGATGGGTGATTGTAAATTCACCCCTTGGGTGGCACGTATGTCCCTCATGGATATAGATGATCAGTGCTGTTCACAAAATCACTTTGGTAACAACAACCATCTAACTATGCACATTAAGAGTATTTGTGCTTTTACACAGCTAGGCTTGTAAATGCCCTAAGGTACTTGTGTTTTTACACAGCTAGGCTTGTAAATGCCCTAGGGCCATTAGGCTAGTAACCTCTTATGAACCCATGAAACTATGAACTTATGCAAGCGGCCCAAAATCTTCTCAACAATATGGCCTGGTGCTGTCACCCACTACAGGTTGACTTGCAGTCATGGATAAGTCAGACTTGTGCTGAGGAGCTTGTGTAAAGTACTGAATGTTGTAGTTTGTGTACTTAGGTAGGGGGTTTATTCTTACTTCAGACATCTGGGTTGGTGTGTGTGTGTTTGTGCTCTTGCTTGACATTACAAACAGCCTTTTAAGCCACTGTGTGGAACACTGTTATTGCCATATTCTCCTCAACAGACACTGCTTTTGTCATCAGCTATAAAGTATTGTCTGAGACACTCCAAGTCAGACTTCACTTGTGATGCTTGCCTTAAATACAGAGGTCTGTAGTCTGTGTATTTAGATAGTTAGTGGTTCTATTCTCACTGCATACAACTGTGTGTGTGTGTGTGTGTGTGTGTGTGTGTGTGTTTGTGCTCTTGCTTGACATTAGAGAGAGCCTTTTACACCAGCATGTGGGACTCTATTGTTGCCATATTCTCCTCAACAGGCACTGCTGTTTTCATGAGCTATTAAAGTATTGTCTGAGACCCTCGAAGTCAAACTTGAGCTGTGGCACTGTCTTAAATACAGAGATCTGTAGTCTGTGTACTTAGGTAAGGGTTCTATTCTCACTGCAGTCAGCTGTGTGTGTTTGTGCTCTTGCTTGACAATACATAGAACCTTTTACACCAGCATGTGGGAGACTGCTATTACCATATTTTCCTCAACAGACACTGCTGATGTCATCAGCTGTATCTGATTTCTGGATTTGTACTATTCCCAACAGGGCAAGATCAGAGACTGGCCTGGAGGCCAGACTGAATCCACCTCATCCTATATGATACAGATTACAGTGACATGGCTTTTACTCTATCGACATATATAGCATGGCATGATTTGCAGGACCTGAGTTTTCTTGATGAGAAAAGCCTGTGATCTATCCATTTGCTGCATGCATCTGGTGAGGTACATGCAAAACAGAGCATTATACACTGTTAGTGTTCTGATGAGGTTCAGGTACAGTGCTGTCATACAATCGTGCAATCTGAACATTATGATGTGGTTTATGATGTACACAACATAGTCTTTCAATACCAGTGTAGAAACTTGGTAGTTAAAGTTCATATTGCTATCTATGTGTGTTTCCAGTGCTTGCTTCTCTGGGTTTCAGCATAGCAGGACTGTTGGCAGTGCTGTAATTAGCATGGAATTCCATTTTATAGAAGGACAAAATAAAGGCATATTTCTGCATTTATTTGTAGATTGTGTGCCTTTGGCACCAATCATTTGTCTGTGTTGGGTCCTCCTGTTGTATGTTATCATCATTGGTGAACTCATTGATTGCACCCAATATACAAGAATTAGCAAACTTGGTAAGACAAAGGCAATATACTTTTGCCAAGTGTCAAGAAATCGATTCCAAACAGTAAAGGGCCAATCACCGATCTCTGGGGTACACCAATGGTGACAGCTCTACTGGTACAGGTTGATTCACCAAATTTCACACTGAGCTAATTGGAGGAAGGGCACTGAGCAAACCCTGATCTGCAATACATAGCATTAAGTATCCTGTTTTCCCTTATTTTTACAAGTTATTTATAGCACTTTTATTGTTTGCTGCATACTTTTCTAGCTAGTTTCACTGTGTGTGAGGTATTAACTGGAAATTTTCTACATTTGTTAAGCACCTGTTTGTGTTTGTTTGTTCTGATTTTTGTCTCCCACCCTCCCTTCATAGTGGTATCCTGTTTTTATACTTGGTGGCTTTGCACTTGCCCACCCCTATTGTAAATCTGATCTGGGACACTCCTCCCAGTTTAGTGTCATTACCCCATTCTACCTAATACAGGGAGAACATTTGAGAAGGCCAACCCACTTAGTTCTTAACTTTGGGTTATCTTCTGCTCCTCCTTACTTCCTTTCCACTTTACAAAAAAAATTCTAAGCTTGTTTCATGCCTTTCCTGTATGTAGTTTAGTCCAGATACAGATTTGCTGTATCCAGGACTGTTTGTAAGCTTCTGAGCCCCCGCTGCTTAGCTAGGGTTAAACTATTCCCGGCGCAATAAAGTCTGCTCTTCAAATCTTCCCTTAGAACTAGCCAAGTTTTTTAGTTTTAACACCCAAATCTGTTTCTTTGAGTTCAGCACTTGTTCAGAACTCATTGTAAGCATTAAATCAGCTACAAATTACTACAGCATTCAACTTTCCTCACTTGTCTAGAGGAAAGCAGGTTTTAGTACATAATAAATAAGCACCTATCCAGGCATGTCTAAGGGTCAGCTCCTGGTGTTTTCTCCTGTCTACCTGATGAATCTGGGCATCATGGGGCAATGCAGCAATCACCTCATGTACACAGACAACCCTCTCCTCCTACCACCCAACACTACAACCTGTGAGAGATGCATTTATACAGCCAAACTGGAAGCAAAGCTCTCTTCACCCAAAACTGGACTAGACAGTCAAGAGGAGAAGGTAAACACTTGCACCACACCACAATCATCACATAGTCACTCAAAACCTACACCACCAAAGCACACACACATAGAAACACAAAACACACACCTACATTCATGGAGGCTCTCAATAAAATCTGCCCAAGCAACAGGGACCTCCAAAGCAGAAACACAAGCAACCTCCACCCCCAACACAACCCAAATGACACATAGCCCACAAACTCAATGTTCCACTCAACCACACCCCATAAGGCATAACAACGTACCTAACACTCTAGTCATAGGTGACTCTATAGTTAGGCACACTGATGTTCCACTCACCAGGCTAAATAAGGAGAAAGTTACTGTCAGCTGCCTGTTGGGTGCCAGGATCTGTCACATAACACATGCACTCAGGTCACTCAACACCAAGAACAAATATGACTCTGTCATTGTCCATGTTGGTGTGAATGACCTGAGACTTACCTCCCTGGACTACATGAAAAGAGACATGAAGGAGCTGTCCGATCTTGTAGCCCAGTCAGGTATGACCCTAGCCCTGAGTAGCATCCTGCCATCACCCAGAATGATACCACAGTAGAAGAACAAAATTAATGACTTCAACAATTGGCTAAGCTACTGGTGTCATTCAAAGGGGAACCACTATCTGTCTGCCTGAGATGACATGATTGACAGACCCCAGTACTTTACCAGAAATGGCCTGCATCTGTCACCTTTGGGATTTCGGATACTGGCTAAGGCTCCTGCCACCCTTATAGTGCCTTTTTTTAGGAAAGATTCAAATGACATGCTCACCACCATAACAGGTACAAGCAAGCAAAATTTGAGGGTAATGCTACTCAATGCTAGAAGTCTAAACCTCAAAATGCACTCACTCGAGGCACTGCTTAAAATGGAAAACATCAACATCTTTGCAGTGACAGAGACCTGGTTCACGGCTCCAGACAGTGCCCCTGCATTACCAGGCTATAATTCATACCACACCTTTTGGCCACCTAACCTGGATTGAAACACTAAAGGCAGAGGTGTGTCCATATTCATTAAGGATATCCACACCTCCAGGCTAGTTGCTCAGCATAATGCATCCGAGATTATCTAAGTGCAACTAACTCTGGGCAAGACCGTAATCCAAATTGTAGCTTGCTACAGATCCACCACCATGCCCCAAGATACCCACTCCTCATTTCTTGATACACTGGAAAAGATTAGGGTACAACCTTACACCCTAATAATGGGTGATTTCAACTACCCCACCATTAAATGGAAAACTACTCATGTACCAACTCTTTTGCTCAATGTTTTCTGGAATTCATAATTTCCAATGCTTTGGATCAACCTATCCACACTCCCACCAGGGGCAGCAATATCCCAGACCTGGTCAGTAGCAACATGGGCAACCAGTGTTCCACACCAGAGGTCAATTCCTCATTGGTCAGATTCGACCACAAGCTAATCACCCTAGTTATCCACATCGCGCCCCCACCCCCCATTAGGGAAACCTCCGTAAAAAAATTTCTCCAAAGCCAACTTCATGCTTCTTAAGACAGAAGTGGTAAACTTCATGACACCCATGCAGAAGGACAATAGAGGTATGACTGCTGAATCCTACACAAATGCACTTTATAAGCAAGTACACAAGTGCATGGATCGTGCAATCCCTAAAAGAACCAAGACGCTATCCTCCAAAAAAGGAAGCCGATCTGGTGGTCCCCTGCCATAAACAAACTCTACAACAGAAGAAAGAAACTGCTGCAAAAAAGAGTAAAATCCCATGATTGCAGGAACAGCCTGGTCAGCCTCAGTAAAAAGCTGAGATCCCTCATAAAATCCTCCAAAGCTAGTTGTGAAAACAAAATTGCCACTGATTCTAAAGACAACCACAAAGCATTCTATAGCTATTTCAAGAATCTCAATGGCAACACTCAGATCTGCTCTGAGTTACAGCATAATGGCACTAAGTATACAGAACCAACTATTACCAATATCCTGGCAGATAGGTTCAGTGCTAAATTTACCCCCCTCTCACCCCCTAAAGAGCCCATCTCTATACCGGAAGAATGCAATGTTCCTGTAATCATGACTGCACAGGTAAAATCCACACTCTCCAAAGCCAAGAGCCCAGCATCCATGGGACCTGACAACATCTCAGGCTGAGTTCTACATGAACTACAGAACGAACTGGCACCCCATCTAAGTACCATGTTCAATCATAGCTTCACCTCAGTCTTTGTGCCCACTGAATGGCACACAGCGATGGTTATCCTACTCCACAAAGGGGGAGCCACCATGGACCCCGGGAACTACCACCCCATTTGCCTGATGAGACTGGTCTGCAAGGCTATGGAACGTATCATCATGGACCTTATAAACAATGAAATTGTTACTCTCCAAACTCTGGACCCCACCCAGTTCGGGTTTGTAAAAGGCAGATCATGTCTCCTAAACCTGATAGACATCTTTGAAGGGGTCACCAAAGCCGTAGATGAGAGTAAGGTGGTTCACGCAGCCTATCTAGATCTTGCCAAGGCTTTCAGCACCATCCCCCAATCTGGAATTATAGATAAACTCACTAAACTAGGTATAAATCCCTATGTCACAAGATGGTTTGCCAACTGGCTCACTGTCAGAACCCACACTGTGAAAGTAGCAGACTCCAAATCCAACTTCAGATCAGTGACAAGTGGAGTACCACAGGGTTCAGTCATGGGTCCTCTCCTGTTTGTTGTCTACTTCTCAGAAGTACAGGCTAACACAGAAGGTCTTTGGCTAACAAAGTTCGCAGATGACTGCAAACTAGGAGTCATAATTGAAACTCCTAATAATGTGGATATCCTACAAAAGGGCCTCACTAAGACAGATGCCTGGTGTCAAAGCCATGGTCTCAAGCTCAATGCCAAAAATTGCATTGTCATCCCTTTTGGTAAAAACTCTGTACTCATGAACTACCACATAGGCGGTAGTCTACTTAACACTGAAAGTGTGATAAGAGACCTTGGGACACAGGTGGACAGTAGTCTCTCCTTTGATAATCACATTGCCACAGTAGTCAGGAAATCCTTCTATGTGGCACACCTCATCAAAAAAGGTTTCTCGTCCAGAAAAAAAGAGGTCATTGTTCCCCCTCTCCTCATCACTCATTAGACCCATTATAGAGTACAACGCCCCTTTTGGTATGTACCTCACAAGACATCTAAAACAACTAGAAAGGTTGCAGAAATACCTCACAAAGAGGATTACCAGCCTCAAACAGATACTATACACAGACCGTCTGAAAAAACTCCAGCTTTACTCCGTCGCATATCGCCTACTCAGAGGCAATCTCTGCCTAACATACAAAGCTATGTCAAACCCAGAGATATTGGACATGCTCCACTTAAAGAAATTTCAATGCCTCCGAGCTACATGCTCTAGGGACCTAAACCTTCTCACTACAATAAACAGGACATGCTGGAGGGATAGATTCCTATCCCAGAGACTTCCCATACTCTGGAACAAACTACATATCTATATCAAACAAAGCTCCTCATTAGCACTCTTCAAGAAAAGTCTTGCTGATTGGATGGGATATAGGAAATTCACCCCGGGGATCACTTCTGTGGCTATGCTCGACAGGAGCAAAGGAAAATAATTTTCTTGGGTGGCGAAAGCCAGGGTACCTTTTTGGCTAGGCTTATATAGACCCTAGGGCCAATAGCCTAGTAACTACCTATGAACCTATGTGTTCTGTCGGTGAGCCAATTGGTTACCCTTCTAGTGAAGTAAGAGTTAATCCCCAGCTGGGAAAGTTTTGCAATAATATCTGCATGGGGGATTGTGTCAAAACCCTAGGCTAGATCACAATAGGCAGTATGCACTTTCTTACCTTAATCCAGGCTTATCACACAGAATCAATGGGTTGTGACAACATTATAGATCACCCATGGTGTGACTCAGCATATACACCTTCTGATATGGTTGAATACACACTTCAACACACCCTCCACATAGGCTGTGTTCCCACAGAAGGTTGTATATCAACATGCATTCATCTGAGTTGGGGGGACAGCACCTAATGCATGCATGTGTAGACACATCTTGACTCTCCTCAACTGTGAGGTGTCCCAACATATCATCATGGACCTCTTTTAAATGGACACTAGCAATGTCCTGGCTCTGTGCAACAGACCTGTGTGAGTTGTTAATGCTACATCATGGATGCTACATCTGATAGATGTCCTCAAAGAGATCATGAATGGCATGCATGATGACAACAGTACCATCTTGTGGAATTTGACCAAGTCAAGGCATTTGACAAAAATCCACACTGAGGTATTCAAACAAAACTGTCAGATGTGGCCATAAACAGCTATATCACCAAGTGGGTATACAAGTGTATCACATACGTGGCATCTCACTATGTTGAAATGTGTTAAATGACCTATATCTCAGGTCCAGTAATCAGGTCTGTACATCAGTGCTGTCTGCTAGGCCCTTTCTTGTCCATTAGTTAAGTGACAGACATCACAGATGACATCTTGTGTCCAAACAGCTACCTGAAAGACTACAGATTGTGGACAATCATTGACTCCAACTGTGATATTAGTATAATGCAGATAGTATCAACACATACCAAAGATTGCTGCCTCAGCCATGACAACACCTGCAATAACAAGAAAACATTGGGATATTTTCTAAGTCACAGAAACAAACACACAACCTGAGTATAATGTGGACATCACACCCTATAATCAGATCAATAGGTTTGTGACCTGTGTCCTAGTGTACATGGTAAGTGGAACATCCTCCAGCATGTGGACACAGTGCTGACTACTCCCCTATATGCAACACAAGTACTGAGTATGTGAAACACACCCACATCAGAGGCCATAAAACCTCCATGGTTCCCAGCCTTCATCACACCAATAACTGAGTACAATGCACCATTCTTCATATACCTCCCTACACATCCTCCACTGATGTTTAACTGAAGTGCACCACCTTTGTCACAGTGAGCTGTCACACAGCTTTTTGGCCATACCTAGGTATTCTTTTGTGGCATAAACATGACTGTATGATGGTGCGAAACACTAATCAAGTTGTTACACCAGATGCGTGTCTGCTACCTGTTCTGGTGATGCACACACACTAAATAAATAGGTGTTTGACAACATTAATGGCATGGATATCATTTGTGACAGTGTGGACTGTGATATATATATATATATATATATATATATATATATATATATATATATATATATATATATATATATATATATATATATATGCCATGCATGCCTGGTGACTAGCCTGAATTGCTCATAATGTCACATACAGGTATAGCATTATCCCTCCTAACACCTCCAGCTGATGCTATAGTTTCAGGAGAGTGTGCATGATAACAGTGTTATGCCAGTGGCATGGGATTAGTGGTGGTATTATTCTGATATTGTTCATGATTGTGGTTGCTTCTTTTAAAGTTATCCATAAGCCTTTACCTGTGTCCCACTTGCTGGAGATCTCAGCTGAGATTACACATATATTCAGGCAAATCAGTTTGCACAGCTTCACAATATGCACCCTTGTCCAATTGTATGTTAGATCACTGATAAATGTCCTCTGCATTAGTCATGTATAGACATTTATCTCATACAGACATCCTGTCCACTGTAATGTTACCTTGTGTGACAGTCACATAATGCACATTTTCACTGTGCAGTCCTTACTGTACCATATAGATATGTGAGTGGTGTTGCTGCAACAACCATATTCAATTGACATGCCCTCATCTGCTGTACATTAATTGATTTCACCTGTCCTCTTTCCCTGTGTCAATTCCTGCAATTCGTGTGTCCCTATTCAATGCAAACAGTTCCCATGAGTATTTATTTTATATGGTAGTCCCTGTACCATTACAAATCATTTATACATCTTCAGTACAGAATGCCAGAAATGGGATATCACAACACTCTGCACTGTCCTGTATTGTGTTTGGACCCTATACTGTGTTTGGACCATATACTTCACATCCATCCCTCTCAGCTGTCCAGATATTCACAGGATGCCCAGATGTGCTCCTTATCAAATTTGTGGCTTTCTGCCATATCACTGGGATAATCTCAGGAGTGATGTGACTCAGTATTACACACATTTGAGTTCATACCTCTGAACCTTCCAGATGTTTGCAGAATGTCCACATTTTTGTGTCATATTTTTGATCTTTTCCTCATAAAATGTTGGTTTTCTGGCAAATCATTGGAATGTCATTGTGGATTGAAGTAAAAAAAATAATGACAAGACATTTGAGTTTCCAACTTCATGATCTCTGTAAAATGAATGACCACATCGTTGTGTCATATTTTTGAACTTTTCCTCATAAAATTTTGTTTTTCTGGCACATCATTGGCATGTCATTACAGATTGAAGTCAGAAAATAATGACAGAAATTTGAGTTTCAAATTTCATGCTCTTCAGAAAATTCATGCTAATGTAAAGCCTATTATTCTATTCACTTTCTATGTTTGTATGAGCAACATTTCAAAAATGTCCCTATTGTTGGGCCTTTGTCCTCCCATTATGAATGGCTTTGTCCAGATTTCTTGTTCTAAGAGGTTCAGAGATAAGTTTGAGTTTCATACTTCAAATGCTTCAAAACATGTATCTTAACACAAACCCTTGGTAATTCTAGTGCATTTCTATAGGGCATATATGTCTCTGCATTATGCTGGCCTTTGTCCAGATATATTGCACTAAGAGACTGAGCACTATCTGTGAAGCCTTGGTGATCATTGTGGAATTCTGCACAAAACAGCCGAACGTCAGTGCTCTGGTTTCAAATGGTGTGCTATCCATGTTCGGTTGCATGGTTTCCTGGGCAGCAACACTGTTGACTGCCACAAAACCTCTCTTAAATGCGGTGCATGGCAAGAATATGCTTTGCGTGCTGCTGCTCGCTGTACACCACCCCGCACACATGTAAATTCTGTGTAGGCTTTTCACGAAGCTTACACGGAGGTTATTGAATCCCAGTGGCTGTTTTAGCCACAGTGATGTAATCATACAGTATATTTATAATTTATGCATATTTTACACTCTAAGAAAAAGGCAATCCATATTTTAAATGAATCTGGCAAAAGTGTGCCAAAGTCCAAAGATCATTATGGCCACTTTTTGCTCTTGTCTTTACATGACTATATTGTGGCAAAATATATCTAGACAAAGAATGTAGGCATTCATCTGCAAACTTTACATTGTTTGTAATTAAAACATATGCTAGGCATCAGCTGAATTTTAAAGGGTCATGTTAACTAATCAATTTTCAGTGGTACTTTTATTTGCTGTCATGGTTGTTTATCACACCTTGAATTGTAGAAAACATTGCTTTTAATGCCAGCTACATATCTTAGCTATTTCTGGTGTCAGATCAACACAAAAAATGTATTTCTATGAAACATGTCATGACATCTCTACTCTGGGCCACTAATCAAGGAGCCTGAATCCTCATCACTGACACTGGAGAGGGACGTTCACTTGGAATACAAATGGATACACTTAGTATTTGCAGATGCAGATCTCTCTGCATCAAGCACAATTTCCCTTAAGAGCACACAGGGAAAACAGTCAGCCCGGGGTCTGGATTTCTTTATATATGTCTCTCTCCAGAGCCACAGTAAAGCTCCCCACTAGCACAGCTATAGGGTTAAGTCCTCAGCTGACTGTCCAAGCCAAGTCCTCCAGCAGCCTCTCTGTAAAACCAGTGCTTCATGTCCCTACTCCAAGTAGCTCACACACACACACACACACACACACACACACACACACACACACACACACACACACACACACACACACACACACTGTGAGATTGGATTTTCAGCCGAGTTTTAGCATTTAAAGCATTTACTGACTGTATTTTTCCTTGTCTGTGCTAAAGAAAAAAAAAAAAAAAAAAAAAAAAAAAATATATATCTCTCTTGTTTTCCCGCCTTGCTTAACTAGAGTGGTCCGGTTTCAGATTTGCTGATCCCTGGACTGTGTATCTTGGTTCCTGTTCTGATTCATTGCCTTGCTTGGGAGGAGGGAAGTTTCTTTGCTTACCAGTGGGAGTGGGAAGCACTGAGCAACCTTTCTGTCTGTTTTGGTAAGGTTTCAGCCAGAAACTAGTAGCCCATTGGTCGTTTTGGGCCAATTCCTAGCTCTTTTCAGCCCCCTGCTATAAAACGCGGTATACGCGCGCTAGCGCGATTTAGCGCGGAGTTGCCACTGTTGCACACTAGGGCAGCGCCGGTTAAGCAGGTTTAAACTATTCGGGCTACCTAAAGTCCACTCTTCAAATTTTCCCTTAAAACTACCTTCCTCGAACTATACTACTGATCTAATCAGCGTATCCTATAATTAAAAAGATTCATCTCTACTTGACTCCAAGTAGACTATTCTCTATCTGTTAAACGTAGCACTTGCTCCTACAGTACTTATTACCTTGATACGGCACTCTTGTCATAGATAGTACCCCAAAAAGGCAACCCCCATTTCGGTCACCCACGTCCCCGAATCTTTTTTTTTTTTTTTGTCTATTCCTTCTAGCATGTCGAGGGATCAGTTGCTAGTGTCCTCTCCTGCTCAGCTGGTGAACCTGGGAATATTGAGGCAATGTTACAATTGCCTCATGTACACACAACCCTCTCCTCCTCCCACAAAACACAAATACATGCGAGAGATGCAACTATACGGCCAAACTGGAGGCTGAGCTCTCTCAACATAGGACTGGCAAGACCAGTCAGGAGGATAAGGTTACCACACACACTATAGACCCAGTCTCACATAGTACCATTACAACCTCAAATCATACACATAAACACACAAAGACATACTCGGAGGCTCTGATCAAAAATCTACCAAAACAGCAGAGGCCACCAAAGCAGACACCCAAACAACCACCACCTCAGAACACAACACCTGCAACACATAGACCTCACAGTCAGAGTGTCAAACAGTCACAGCCCTTAAGGCCAAACACAATGCCAGACATACTAGTCATTGGTGACTCCATAGTCAGACACACTGACGTCCCCCCGCTCACCAGACTGAGTAAGGAGAAGGTCACAGTAAGCTGCCTGTCGGGCGCTAGAATCCGCCACATAACGCAAGCACTCAAGTCTCTCAACAGCAGGTACAAATATGACTCAGTCATTGTCCATGCTGGTGTAAACGACCTGAGACGTACTCCTTGGACTACATGAAAAGAGACATTGAGGAGCTCTCTGATTATGTAGCCCAGGCAGGTATGACCCTGACCTTGAGCAGTATCCTACCTTCACCAAGAATGATGCCACAATACAGAGATAAGATGATCAGCTTTAACAATTGGCTTAAACACTGGTGTCATTCAAAGGGATCCAGTGTCTGTCTGCCTGGGATGACATGCTGGACAAGCCACGCTGCTTAGGGGGGATGGCTTGCACCTGTCACCCTGGGATTCCGGATATTGGCAAAGGCTCTTGCCACCCCATAGTGCCTTTTTAGGCAAGGCTCAAATTCTAAACCTACCACCCTAGAACACAAAAAAAAAAAACTAAGGGTAATGCTGCTCAATGCCAGAAGTCTAAATCTCAAAATGCACGCACTTGAGGCCCTTCTCAGTATGGAGAACATCGATGTCTGTGCTGTGAGAGAAACCTGGTTCAAGGCTCCTGAGAGCACCCCAGCTATCAGGTTTTACCTCATATCATGTGTTCCGCCCCAAAATCCGGCCAATACCAACAAAGGAGGCGGGGTATCCATATTCATCAAGGACACCCACACCTCAAGACTGGTGGCAATGCACGATGCATCGGAGACCATCCAGGTGCAATTAACTATAGGCAAGACTGCTCTGCAAATTGTAGCATGTTACAGGCCACCCTCACAAACTCAGGAACCTCACATGGCCTTCCTGGAAACACTAGAGGATAAATGTATCACCAAACACCATCATACTAGGTGACTTCAATTACCCTAATATAGACTGGGAACACTAATCAAGCCCAAACACCCTAGCCCAAAAGTTCCTGGAATTCATAAACTCAAATGCCATGGAACAACTAGTCACCATCCCCACAAGAGGAGATAACATACTTGATCTCATCATCACGAACATGGGAGCACAATGTTCAACACGGAGGTGTACCCCTCACTGGTGAGATCAGACCACAAACTAATCTCGCTGGAGGTCCTCATCCCACCCCACCTGAAATAAAAAGACCACAGTAAAGAACTTCTCAAAAGCCGACTTCACACTTCTAAAGACTAGTGTGGTCTCCTTTAAGGCCCCGAGCCGGTGAAAACAGTACTCAAGCCGCTGAATCACTTACAAATGCCTTCTACCAGCACCTGCAGGACTGCATGGATAAGGCAATCCCAAGCAAAACAAAGACTCTTTGTACCAAAGGCAAGCGTCCAGTCTGGTGGACCCCAGCCATAAACAAACTCTACAACAAAGGAGGAAGCTACTACAAGATAGAGCAAAATCCTTAAAAGGTAAGACACCCTTGATCACTATAAAAAAAACTAAGAGCTCTCATAAAATCTTCCAAAGCAAATTTCGAGAAAAAATAGCTAAAGACTCAAAGACAATCATAAGGCCTTCTTTAGCTATGTTAGAAACCTGGGAGGAAACTCCCAGATATGCTCAGAGCTAGTTCAAAATGATGTGAAGATTACTGATCCTACAGACATTGCCAACATACTGGCTGACAGGTTCAGTGCAAACTTCTCCCCTCCCCCTAAAGGAGAGATATCTATACCAAACGATTGCAGCCCCCAAACATCTCCAGCCAAGTGAGAACTGCTCTCTCCAAAGCAAAAAACACAGCTTCCATGGGACCTGATGGTGTCCCCGGCTGTGTGCTCCATGAACTCAATGAGGAATTAAACCCACAGCTAGGACAGCTGTTTAATCAAAGTCTTACCTCTGGATACGCACCCAGGAGTGGCGCACTGCAACTGTGGTACCACTTCACAAAGGCGGTGCCTCCACCGACCCTGGAAATTACTGGCCCATTAGCTTGACAAGCCTTATCTGCAAAGCCATGGAGAGGATCATAATGGACCTCATAAATAAAGACATAGGGAATTTGCAGACTTTGGATCCAACCCAGTTTGGCTTTGTCAAAGGCAGATCATGCCTTTTAAACTTGGTTGACTTTTTGAAACAGTCACCAAAGCCATTGATGAGGAAAGGCAGTCCATACAGCCTACCTCGATCTGGCTAAGGCCTTCGATACAATACCCCACTCGGGTATCATTGAAAAACTCATCAGCTTAAATGTCAACCCATACATCACAAGATGGGTTTGCAAACTGGCTGAGTGACAGAACCCACAGGGTCAGAGTTGCTGGCGCCATGTCAGACTCAAAGCCTGTCACAAGTGGTGTCCCACAGGGCTCAGTCCTGGGCCCACTCTTGTTTGGCATCTACTTTTCAGTACAAGCAAACACAGGAGGGTTATGGCTGACAAAGTTTGCAGATGACTGCAAACTGGGGCCATAGTAGAAACACATCTGACACAGATATCCTTCAGAAGGGTCTCACAGAAATGGATAACTGGTGCCAGAGCCGGCCTAAAGTTAAATGCCAAAATGCATAGTCATACCCTTCGGGAAAAACAAGGTTACCCCTAGCTACCAAATAGGTGGCAATCCACTGAGCACAGAAGAAGTTATCAGGGACCTGGGGACCCAGGTTGATAGTAGTCTGTCATTCGACACCCATGTAGCTAAAGTAGTTAGGAAGACCTTCTACATTGCCCACCTTATCATGAAGGGATTCTCATCTAGATCAAGGGAGGTCATAGTCTCCCTTTACTCATCACTCATCAGACCAATGATTGAGTACAATGCCCCATTCAGAATGTATCTGACCCGACACTTGCAGCAGCTGGAGAGGCCACAAAAGTTCCTCACCAAAAGGATAAAGGGTCTCAAAAATCTGTCCTATGCTGCCCGACTGAAAGAACTCCAGCTCTATTCAGTAAACGCTTGCTCAGGCGTGACCTTTGCCTAACATACAAGGCCATGTCAAACCCAGATTTGATGAATATGCTTCACCTCAAAAATCTAGATCCATCAGAGCCACAAGGGCGGAGACTTAAACCTTGACACGGCTATTAATAGGGCGTGCTGGAGGGATAGATTCATCACCCAAAGACTCCCTATGCTGTGGAACAAAATCCCGGTACATGTGAGGCAGAGCACCTCGCTGGCCTTGTTCAAGAGAAATCTCGACCAATGGATGGGAGATCGCAGATATACCCCAGGGATTACCTCAGTGTCACTGCTCGACAGAGGCACAGCAAAATAATGGGTATAGTTCCCCATACTAAAGGGGTGGCATAAGCCACAAAACGATGGGCTAGGCTTGTAAATGCCCTCGGGCAGATAGCCTAGTATGAACCTATGAACCTATGAACCTATGAACAAATACCCCACACACACACACACACACACACACACACACACACACACACACACACACACACACACACACACACACACAAATGCCCCCTTCTGTCCAGACTATAAGGTAGTTATCACTGCCTGCAGACACTACAAAGCCTACAGTTCTTGCAAGGGTACCCAATTATACTGAGTGAAGTTAATATTAATACAAATGATAATGTTGACCAAACAGCCAGGCTTCAGGAGTGGCCATAGTGTCACCAATAGATATAAATACTCTCAAAGGTTAAAATATTCTCTAAAGGAACATCCACAATGAAAGGTTTAAATACATTCAATAATAAATAATAAAAGGACATGAATATATATATATAATATCTTTTTACAATAAACACTGGAGTTTCAGTCACATGATATATTGAAAATAACACAGCTGGAAAGATTCACACAGTTACAGAAAAACAATACTTAACTATTCTCACTATATTTTCCTGACTGATCTAGAGAATTACTGTTCCTACTTGCTTAATAGAACATGGCAAGATGAAGTAGGTGAGGGATCCTTCTATGTCAAGTTTCAAGACACAGACTGCTCTGAGGCTTATGTCTCACCTATTAAAACATTATTTCTGCACAGAATGACATCATACACATCTGGTCATCTGACTTCTGGTTCTCATGCAGCCCCCCATTGCTAGAAACTGCCAGGATTAAGCACCTGCATGTCAATAATACACACACAAGAAAATTGCACAGATCTGGTGCAGCTTCTGGAAGTCATAAAACAATTATAAACTTCTACTCCTTCTACACAGACTGACAAACCATGCTTCTTACAGACATTGCATCTCTGGCTTCATTCAAAACTGTGAGATAACATCTTTATGGCCTAGGCCTAGTAATTTAATTTCTTACTATTGTCCAGTGTAGTGGTGCAGTGGTAGCATTGTTGCCTCACATCAAGAGGTTCTCCCATTCGATTCTCGGCTGGAGCGCCTTCTGTGTGGAGTCTGCACGTCCTCTCCATGGTCGAGTGGCATTTAAAAGACATGCGTGAAATGGGTGTGCGTTCTTTGAAGATTGGGCATTGAGCTGGCACCTTGGCACCATAAAAATCTACTGCCAATCATTAACGGACCGGAGTTCCGCTGTGGCGACTCCTAACCAGGAA
Organism: Protopterus annectens; assembly: GCF_019279795.1. Taxonomy (NCBI): domain Eukaryota; kingdom Metazoa; phylum Chordata; order Ceratodontiformes; family Protopteridae; genus Protopterus; species Protopterus annectens. Next base: position 268,520,407 of record NC_056741.1, on the reverse strand, counting down.
AAGCCGAAAAAAGAACAAGAACTATTTTTCAATGTTAGCTGCAGCTGAGCTTAACCTCTTCTCTTCCAGTATTCCAATACAGTCAAGACACACTGTTAGTACATTTTTAACAAAATTAACTTTACAAATCCATTTCCAACACAAGCATCTGTACAAATCAGTTTGATATTCAAATAACATATAATTCTTTACTAAATTCCAGCTAGCTATATTGACATATGTTATACTTCTACTGCCCTACTTCTCTTGGCATAGTTGGTAATACCTCACATTGTCACACATGTTTTTTCTTCTCATTCCAAGCAAAATTAATCCCCACTTAGTTGCAGTGTATGGATGCTGAATGAAGTTTGAATATTATCATATTCTAAAAAAGTATAACTAAAACAGATCTTGGAGATACCACTGTAGCAAAATAATAGTGGTGTAATCATTTCTTTAAAAGGATATGAAATAATAAGTAAAAATAAAATATAAACACAGATTATTTATTTTTTTTAGATAAACCAAATTCATTTATGCTTATTGACATTCTATAACTTGTAAATATTTTGAAAGGAGAACAGAATAAAACATTCAAGCACCTACATAAGACATTTTTGAAAAGGTATGTCAATATATTTCTTATGTATTTATTTATTAATGTAACATTGCTTTTTCCATATTTGCCATAGTCCTTTGTGGTAAACAGACTGAAATTTTCTCATACAATTAGTTCTGTATTTAACTCTCAGGAGTCTTACAAACTTCCCAATATCTCAACACTTTTTTCAGTTGTTTCTGCCTAGCAAATGTGAAGCCTTAAGAAGCAAACATATCTTTCTGGGTTCTTTTCTTTATTGTTACAGAGATTTTTCAAGGAATTGTGTGAAAATGAAAAAAGGAAAGAGGTTAGGCCTCTCCAGTGGAAAGTGCTGCTGGTTCTTTAGAAATATTAAACTGGTTTACCTCTGTTGTCAGTTAATCCAGCTTTGTGATATACTGTTAGTTTTCATGTTGCCACCATTATGACTATATCACAAAGAGGTGAACTTTATATATATATATATATATATATATATATAGATATATATATATATATATATATATATATATATATATATATATACATATGCCTCACAGTAAGATGTTGTCCTGTTCGATTCTCAGCTAAAGCGTCTTCTGTGTGGAGACATGCGTGAATGGGTGTACCTTCGTTGAAGGTTGTGCATCAGGCCTGGCAAGTCGGTACGTAAAAATCTACTGCCAATCATTAGCGAACCGGAGTTCCGCTGTCGCGACCCCTAACCAGGAAAAGCCGAAAGATACAACAACATATATATATATATATATATATATATATATATATATATATATATAAAATGGAAAATACTTTTTGTACCACTTCTTTCTTTTTCTAATATACTCATAACATTTTAGTGTTTGGTCAGTAGTATCCACTCAGCACATTTGTTTGTTTACTGGACAGCAACATTTGATTTGGCATTGTGCTTTCTGCACCATATTATCATGATGCAAGTGTATGTATTGTTGGCATGGACACAGCTAGCTTTTTTTTTTGGACATTAGATACTGTTTGACCTCTTTCCTTCTTGGCAGTCCTCACTGACCTCTAAGGTGCATTTCCCACAACCCGTACTACTCCTCTAAACTGCCATGGTGGTATCCATCTGACATAATTTACTTTACAAAACTCTGCTTTTTGCTTCTGTAGCTGATGGAGGAGCTTATGTGTGCAACAGAAGCAGTCAGCAGAAGAGAATATACTCCTTCCTAAAAAAATAATCTAACAGTTTTAAGGCTATGTTTAGTTGTGGCTTGCCCTGTCTTGGCCTCCTTATTGTGAACTGACTGATTAGAAGAACTGATCTTGTAGAAGGCAAGGTGATAGAGTAATCTGATGTGTTTTTTCTTTTTTGATCTATTATTTTTAGCATAAATAATTATTCTTCCACACATATCTTCCAACATTGTGTTTCATAAAGCTCAGAGCTCTTTATATCCAACCAAGGCTATTTCAAGGGCATATATAGTCTGAATTAAGTGTTCCTTTAAACAAAGAAGAGATCATGAACAAAAATGTATATGCTTATTATATATAATGTTTTCTTCTGAAAAGAAAATTGTATTTGCTTTAAATTGTCACATTACCATCTAGAACAAGTACTGGTCTTAAACCAATGAGATTTCAAACAGTACAGGGACAAAGTCACAATAGACAGGCATTGACAGGAAAGGTTTTCATCATTAGTTAGTAATCTCTGCACTCATGAAGTTACGAGATTCATGCTTAAGGGCACACTGATTTCGGAGGAAAATAATGATTTCTAACACTAAATGTAAAAGAATTTGTTTTATCATTCAGAACATGGTCAGCATAGCTTGTAGGGACAGGACAGCACATATTAATAATATAATGCCTGCAATACCATTAGGTGCATTTTTAACAGAAAATGAAATATAGTGTGAAACATACAACTGCATCAAAAATGCAGAAATGTAATGCTAAATCCATGTTCTCAGTGAAGTTAATGAGATATAATTGGTTAGCAGCCTGTGATTAGTTTATTTTAAGCAGTATCAGTTATTTATCAGGTTACACCCTCACATTTGATATACTGGATCCCTTAGTCAAGCCTCTCTTTTGAGATTACTAAATGCAAGGAAATAACTGCATAAATCAGTTAGAGACTTAGGCAGTAAGCAAGCAAGTGATTTCCAGCTGGACATTTATCAGAGGCATGGCTGTTCTAGAGCTGCAGAAGTTAGTTCATTTATAACGAGTACATTTACAGGAGCTGCAAGTACCAATACTACAGAACTGGGCATATACTGCCAGTGGAATAAAAGATGAGGAGTATAGCTATTCAGGGTAGAACCTGAGACTTGAGATGTTAGGCTTGCAAAATATTCACTGTTACCCTTAGAACAGAATCATACCTTCTAATCTGGAAAATATTAAGTAGTCTATGCCAAAACAATGAGTTAACAGCAAAATATGACAGGTTACATGAAATTTCTTCTAAGACACAGGGAGAGGAATCCATCTTCTCAAGACCAATATCAAAAGCAATAAAAAAACATGAAGAGCACTATCAGATCCACTAAAGAGGCCTATGTACATAGCTTGGCCTCTAAAGCCAAAGATAATTAGTTAATCCTTCTTTAGCTGTGTTACAAGACTAAAAAAACAATACCCTATATTGTTCACAACTTATTCATGATGGGCAGTGGCAGCTAGTGACTTCAATTCAAAGGGGGGTTTGCAGGAGACAGCGGAATGGGTGGGGCTAATGGGGAGGGGTGTGGCCAACTAGGAAGGGGAGGGGCTATGATCAAAACCACAAAAACTGGAACTTTAATTAAATACGCTGCCCTGGGTGCCAAACTGTCATTATGAGAGTCCAATCAAGACAAAATGAAGTCTAGAAGAAAAAAAAAATTCAATGCACTGGCTGCATGACAGCTTACTTAATATCTAGATTGAATCCAAAAGAGTGTGAGGCATGAAAAATAAATTACTTTTTAAATACATTACTGGAATGCCAGTCAAAGTTAAGTATAAGAAAAGCAAGCAGCATTCAACTCAAACCTCTTCGCCTTGCATTGCAGTTCTAATCATAATTTATATTCAGCTTTATAAAAGTACCAAGTAACACGCTGAAAGTAGCAATCTCTGTGATACCCCCATTTGTAAAAATGTTTCTTATCCAAAAAAGACCTGCTACCTGACAACAACTATCTACTTGTTTCACTGGGGAAACATGATCAAAGTAAAAAATGAGCAGCAAACAAGAAACAAGCTCAAGATAAATTGCTTAAAGGATTACTGCACAGGTTATGGACCACACATGACAGATTGGCATTCTGTTTAGTTTACGGGTAAAGCCTGCAAAGATGACTGCAAGTCTCCAACAAAGGTAATGAGCTTCTTAAAATACTGTATTCTTGTCCTTTATTACAAATACGGTCATATGCATTTCAATACCCAAGGCTTATACGTTATCTTGTTATGTAAGTATTCTCTGCATGACAACAACAAAGGCTTTCAATGTTGGTAATTCTTTAACAGTATGCTTATTAAAGCTTACTTGCATCTTATAATCTCAGACAAGCTTACCTGATGGTCATGAAAGTATTGCTGCTTAAACACAGAGCAAAGGGCACTTTCTGAATAATAAGAAGCATAAATCAACAGTATAAAAATATGACAGAAAACCAGAACATTCTGCAAAATCAAGCAAGGACAGATGAAAAACCACTGTAGTACTTGTGTCTACCTTGGATGGGGAGATACTCTGCACATACACTGCATAACTGCTCCTTGCCTTGCTTTACACATCCAGAGTTACTACATGGTGGAGTGGAGTGCAACAAGTATGTCACAATTTGAAATGTCTCTGGCTGACTGTGATGGCCCTGACACATTTGTCATACCTCTCAATCTCAGAGCAAGAAATCTGGACAAAGCCATATATAGAAGTGGGACAAAGGCCCAAAAATAAGGACAATATTTAAATTCTGCTCTTATAAATTTTATAATAGAATTGTAGGTCTTGCATTAGTATGAATTTTCTGAAGGGTGTGAAATTTGAAACTCAAATATCTGTCATTATTTTCTAACTTTAATCTTTAATGATTTGCCACTAATTTGCTGCAAAACCACAATTTTATGAAAAATGGACCAAAATTGTGATGCAATAATATAAAATAGCCACACAGTACAGCTGGGAATCTGTCAAAGAAAGGGCACTTTTTTAATATTAGTACTGTTAACTTAAGCAGCTGACAAAATAAATTAATCTACATACATTTCTGAAATAAAAGTAATCTATAACTCTGATTATTAGAGTTATTTATTAATTGTAATCCCTCCACATTTTCTTCCAAAATTGCCATTTCGCGGAGAGATTATTAGAGTGAGAGCAACATTTTGAGCCAAAATTGGGGACAGTTGAGAGGTTTGGATATGCCTAATTCTATAAAGCAATATATTTGCCTGTACCTCCCAACCTGTTAATGCAGGAAATCTGGACAAGGCCAAATATATTGGGGGAACGTACAAACAGCACTAAAAATTGCTCTTGTATAAACTTAGTTGATAGAATAACAGGTCTTGCTTTAGCATGCATTTTTCTGAAGGATATGAAGTCTGAAACTCAGTCTGTCATTATTTAGTGACTTCATTCCTAAATGATTTGCCAGAAAACCAAAAATTTTATGAGGAACAAATCAAAAATAAAAAGCAAAAAATCTATTAATTCTGTGAAAATCTGGACAGTTGAGAGGTATAGTTCAGCCGGGGCTGTCTTTGAGTTTGCTGCCCTTCTCCCTCACAAAATCATAGTCGAATGGATCCTCCCCCCTGCAGCCATTCCAATGTCCCATTACTTGGTTATTTCACCCCATTTACCATAAACACTATAACGTGCGTACTGCTTTACTTCTACGATGATTTGGATTTCATTTGAAAGTTTTATTTTGCATTTTTCAGCACAAACACTAATACATCTGCTAAACAATGCAATGCAGTCTCACAATGAAAATAGACTTACCATTAAAACTTCTCTGCCCTTGAAACTCACATTAATTGAAACAGCATTGAAATCCACATTCAACGAAAATACATTTGGCTAGTATAAAGATTAACTCTGGGCTGTTTTCAAATGATAGGCCGCTTGCACACAAGACATACATGTGTTGTGTGATACACCTTCCTGATTGTATTAAATTATATTCCTTGTATAATACAGTACAGTTGTTAGAGGATCTTTTAAATTTATTGTTTTGAATATTTTTGCAGTAAACAATGAAACAAAATGCATGCACCAATAATGATAAAACTACCCAATTGAGAACATTTCCATCATAAAAGTCTATTCAAACTTCTACAATCCACCAGTATCAGTAAATATGCACAATCTCTGCAGAAGTAAAAGTCATCTAAATAATTCCACATTAAAGAGATCTGTAACTAATGAAGAGGTTGCTGCTAGCAAACAACTTTATATTTCATTATTTCATCTACAAATAAAGTGCCCATATCTTCACCAAAGAGGACATTCTCAGTACAGCAGTATCCACCCTCTGTGGGAGTAGAACCCACAGCTATCTGGACCAAAAGCAAGGACACTAGCTGCTTTGCTATTAACAATGCAAGCAGACTCAGCATAAGTAGCACTAAACTTCTCTTCCCCTGCAGCTCTCAGCTCCTCCTAAAATCTGCTCGACACTCAACTGTATCTCTCAAATTGCAGCATAAGAAATATGGAAAAAGCCAACATTTATTGGGGGGGAGCCCAAAAACCAGGGCAACATTTTAAAAATTGCTTGTATAATCTTGGAAAGTTGCTAATATAAAATGCTGTGTTATCACCATACATTTCACTGCCTAGTCTTGAACCCAGGATGTTGTGCAAAACAGTCAGAGCAATGTACTACTATGCCATATCAGCTGTTTTATGAAAGTGAGGAAGACTGAAACTTAAATGGCTACCATTCAGTGAATTCAGTTCTCACCATAGCGGTCAACCTCTTAGCAGAAAACACCTGGACAAAGCCAGTAATGGGGAAATACAGCCCTCAAACATATTCAGTGAATTCACTTCTCACCATACCTCTCAAACTTATCACTACAAACCTGGACGAAGCCAATAATGTGGGAATACAGTCCCAAAAATAGGAACACATTTCAAATATTCATCTTATAGACTTAGAAAGTTGCTAGAATAAAAGGTTTTGTGTTGCTATGTACTTTCTGAAGAATATGAAGTCTAAAATTAAAATGCCTGACAATTTTATTTATTTAACATTTGTTAACCAGGAAAGTCTGACTTGGAACAAAGCCAATTTTCAGCAGAGGCCCAGGGAGAAATACTCCAGACACATGTCTTTGTAACATGGGAGGACACCAGAGCAAACCCACATACAAAAACACAGGAATGACATGCAGACTACACACAGAAGGCACCCCAAAGAAGAATCAAACCAGAAAAATCTCTAGCTGTGAGGCAACAATGCTACAACTGCACCACCAACTATTTAAGGAATTACAATTCAGAAACCACAGATTTTATGAGGAACAGAACAGAACAAAATATGAGGCAAAAATCTGCAAAAGGTTCACAAATGTTGGTGGGTACAGAATTCAGGCTCTTTTTACCTGCACCCTGGGTAGAGGTTACAAGCCTGAGGCATTCTCTAACCACCACGAGCAGGTATCTGTTCTCTCTATAGCCACCAGTATAAATCAACTGGGGCATTACACATACACACACACACACACACACACACACACACACACACACACACACACACACACACACACACACACACATCTTTGCTTCATTCTGTACCTGCAATCCATCCTGATGATAAAATAATCCAAACTGATGATAAAATAATCCAAAGCTGGCTGTCCTGATACTCAGCTAACACACACACATTCACTTCATTCTGTACCTGCAATCCATCCTGATGATAAAATAATCCAAACTGATCATAAAATAATCCAAAACCAGCTGTCCTAATACTCAGCTAACCCAAAGCTACACACACACACACACACACACACACACACACACACACACACACACACACACACACACACACACACACACACACACACACACACACCTTTGCTTCATTGTTTACCTGCACACACACACCTTTGCTTCATTCTGTACCTGCAATCCATCGTGATGATAAAATAATCCAAACTGATGATAAAATAATCCAAAGTTGGCTGTCCTCATACTCAGCTAATTCAAAGCTGCTCGTCTGCATTAGCACTGGAATGTACATTTTCAGTTTCCCAGTTCCTGTTTGCGAACATACCAAGACTGCTGATCTTGCAGTCCGATCCCCTTCCAGTCTATGCGGTTAGCACCACATAGACTTCTGGGGCATCAGCAGACTGCTGCCTTCTTCCTGAATCCAGAGTGGTAAGGCAGCAGTCCGGATTCACTTTCTATGTCAGGTTAGGATGATTGCACCATTGTGGTTCACAGCTGGGGCGGCTGCAGTCCGATATCACGAGCCACCACTGATGATAGGGCCTCCTATTCTGACCCAACTGACATTGCTAATATACTTATGCACAAATTGTCAATTCACCCTTGAGATTTCTGTTCAAAGCCCCAAAATATCTGAATCTCTTATTCCCCCAATTAACTCCACAATCAAACAGCAAAAAAAACTATAAGTGCTGGATAAACGCTTCACCAAAACACCACAGAAGATATAATCCAACAAAAAATAATAAGGCGAAGCAAAGCTGGCTTTATTCATAAAATGAACAGGTTTTGTTTCAAGAAAACAACCATAAGCAATTTTGAAGTGATAACACTGCTTCTTCAGATGTATGCATTATTCAGATGTATAATTTTATGAATAGAGCTTAGCTTTGGTTTGCCTTACTATTTTTGATGGATTATATCTGCAGAATCAATTTACTGAAATCACTGACCAGGGCAGAAAGTAATTCCTCCCTGGGACCTGATTATATATCTGGTTGCTTAAGTAACAGCATTAAAGATGTCCTTGCAGACATATTACTCAAACTGTTTAACTTAAGTTTAGCTACTAGTTTTATCCCTGATGAGTAGTGCACAGTAGTGGTGATGCCCCTCCATAAGGGTGGCCTTACAACCAGCCTGGGTGATTACAGAATGGTCAGCTTTACAATCCTCATCTGCAAAGCCAAGGAATTAATTGTAATTGACCCCATAAACTGTGATATCAAGAATCTTATTAGACCTGATCTGCAACAGTTTGATTTTATAAAGGGTAGATCTTGTTAACCTGGTAAATTTCTTCAAAGGATTACAGAGACTGTAGAAGATGACCATCCAGTTTTGCACATGGCATATCTTGACCTAGCTAAAGCCTTTGAAACTATTCCCCATGCTGGCATCATAAGAAAGCTAAATGATTTCAAAATAAACCCATATATGTTAAGATGGATAGCAGATTTGGTGAAAGAAAGAACCCACACCAGGTGCTTCATCATAAAGTATGAAAGTGACCAGTGGTTTCTCTCAGGACTGAGCACCAGGATCTCTCCATTTTAGTATTTACTTCCCACATCTCCAAGCAGACAGCCAAGACCTTTGACTTGAAAAGATTCCAGATGATTGCAAATTAAGAGTTGTTCTAATGTGACCCTATGACACTCAAACCCTTCAGTATGAACTTGTCCTAACAAGTGCTTGGTGTTTTAAAAATGGTGTCAAACTAAATGCCAAAAAGTATAGTTTA
>NC_056741.1:268489827-268510649 GCF_019279795.1 Protopterus annectens | reverse complement strand
TGATTGTTTACTGTTTTGTTTTAGTTGTAATTTTGCATGAGCTGAGACTGTTGCTCGGTGCATACATAGTAGAATGTCCACATTTGCAAGTCAGTGTTTTTTGGCTGATGTTGTGAATGTCAACATTTAGGTGTTCTGTTTAAATTCAGTACACTGATACATATATTTATTTTTCCATGTGTGTGTGTGTGTGTGTGTGTGTGTGTGTGTGTGTGTGTGTGTGTGTGTGTGTGTATATATATATATATATATATATATATATATATATATATATATATATATATGAGGTTCTCTGGTTCAATCCTCGGCTAGGCTGCCTTCTGTGCGGAGTCTCCCTGTGGTTGTGTGGCTCTTTACCAGATTTTACTGGGTGCTCTGGTTTCCTCCTACATCCCAAAGACATGCTGTAGATGGATTGGACACTATAAATTTGCCCTAGGTGTGAGTGTGTGCATGTGTGCATTCCGTGAAAGGTTGGGCTCTGGGCTGGCAACTCGACACGGTAAAACTCCACTGCCAATCATGAGTGGACAGGTGATCCGCTGTGATGACCCCTAACTGCAGGAAAAGCCGAAAGAAGAAGATATGTGTGTATGTATGTATGTGTATATATATATATATATATATATATACATATATGCATCTGCAAGAAAACATTCAGTATTTTACATGTAATGAATGTAGTGTCAGAAATAACACAATAATGCAGAGTGTTAATGTTCAGTTATTTCTGCACCACATAAATGCCTGCATTATTGTCATAAATAGTAAGAATGAAAATTATAACTAGGAAGACAAGTGCAGTACTGGATGGGGAAATTTTATAAAAAAACTCAGATGTGATAGAAACATTTTAAAGAGCCGCTATCTATTCTGTATAAGTTATAGAACATTTGGCATACAACAAAACCCATTTACCTGATCATTTATATAAAAGCTATCTATGGATCCAGGACTCAGATCCTCATCAGAAGATATTATATAGCTCAAAGTCACTTTTCAGAAAAATGTGTGGGCCTTTATAGTGGAAAATTAAAGAATATAAATCGATATACCTTATCTGTATGGGTTATATCCTGACAAGATAAGACAGCCATCCAGCTTCCAAAGATTTGGGGCACCTTCAATGTGCCCAAACTGTCAAGGACCTCGAGATGAACTGACTAAAAGACAAGTTTGACACTCACATTGCTAAAGTGGTTAGAAAAACCTTCTACATTGCCCACCTGATCATGAAGGGATTCACATCCAGATCAAGTGAGGTCATTGTTCCCCTGTACTCTTCACTTATCAGACCAATGATCGAGTACAATGCCCCATTCGGGATGTATCTTACCCGACACCTGCAGCAATTGGAGAGAACCCAAAAGTTCCTCCCCAAAAGGATAAAGGGACTCCAAAATCTGTCATATGCTGCCAGACTGAAGAAACTCCAGCTCTATTCAGTCGCATACCGTCTGCTCAGAGGTGACCTGTGCCTGACATACAAGGCCATGTCCAACCAGGAATTAATGGACATGCTCCACCTCAAAAAATCCAAATCTACCAGATCCACTAGAGCAAGTGACTTAAACCTTAGCACGGATATAAATAGGACATGCTGGAGGGATAGATTTGTCACCCAGAGACTCCCTATGTTGTGGAATAAAATCCCGGTCCATGTGAGGCAGAGCACCTCGCTGGCTCTGTTCAAGAGAAATCTTGACCGGTGGATGGGAGATCGTAGGTTTACCCTGGGAATCATCTCTGTGTCACTGCTGGACAGAGGCACAACAAACTAATGGGCACAGTATTTTTTAACATAAGGGGTGGCGTAAGCCACAAAAACTCTGGGCTAGGCTTATAAATGCCTTAGGGCAGATAGCCTAGTATAAACCTATGAACCTATGAACCTATAAAACATCAGAGCTTAACGGACACCAAAGAGTAGACTCCTCTGAGGCTTTTGAGGATCGACGGTCAGCTTGTGCTTTCCTTTGCTGGCTAAATAAGTTATTCTTGGGGGAAAAAAACATTCCATTTTCTTATAATTTCTGATGTTTTATTACTTTCCATTTCAGGAATGTTATTTTAAAGCTAGGAGTGTTGTGCTTTAATGGACTGTCTAGAGACTGTAATTTACTTTAAAATGGAGCACTCGTTTTTTTTCTGTCAGTTTTAAAGTATTGTACATTAACTGATAACATATTTTCTGTTGAGAAATTGTTTAATTTTCCACTGTGGGGTTGCCATAGTGTTTAAAAGTGCTTTTACTATGTTTTTTTTGTCAAAAAAGTAACTTCTGTGGACAACTAGCTTTACTGGCATTTGCTGCTTGTCTACACTGATAAAGAGGCACAATTTTCATCTTGACCATGGAACAGATTATTGGTTCCATGGTTGGTCCTTCCTCCAGCCACAAAAAGAAGTTAAGCAAAAAGCTTTTTATACAACAGCAGGTTAGCAATTTGCCTCAGTCACAGGTGGGTGACTCTGCTGTGGATATTTATTGCATCTCAGACCACTCATCTTTTACCACACATTTCTCTGGTGTAGCACCTACAGCCACTATGGACAGAGGGTTAACCACACCCCCTGTGGTTGTTGGAATCCCTTTAGTGGGCAAGGGAGAGCCACTCTTGTTGGTCATTGAAGCGGGAGCAGGGAAAGTTTCCCTGTTATTTCAAAATGCTGCGCCCATCCCTGGGAAAGCAGCAGCTGCTGTTAGTAGCCCAATTGGCCCTAGTTTTCCTGTCAAAAAGAAACAGAAACCCAAACATGTATCTACTCCTCAAATTTCTTTGGATAGTAGTTTACTAGGTCTTGCTCAGGGTTTAATTCAGGCTATTGATCCTTCTTATAAGGTGGTTTCTGGTAAAATAAAGAGGGATGCCTCTTTTTCTGAAGAGATTCAAGATTCCTAAGCTGAACAGAAAGATGCAGGGATGGACTCAGAGTTTTGTCCACAGATTTCTGATTCAAACACAAAAGAGAGTACACTTTTGATTCTACTTGTGGGGGGTTCTCTTTCTCTGACTATTGATAGATGGTCCAAGTGTTTTCAGGGTGAACACTGAGGTTTCCCAGTCCATCAGAAAATACTATGAGTTGTTACAGAAGGATTTTCCAGAACCTACACCCATTCCTCCTGTCCTGTCTGCTTTAGAGGATGTGTGCCTCACTGCCGGCAATTTACCTCTGTAAAAAACTTTTTATTGGGTTTTGAACAGCAAAAACATCATAACAAAACAAACTATTAACTAGTACAAGTAAAACAATATACAATGTCTATAACAGAAACATATTCTATACATTATTAATAGTTTTCCAAAAGATCTTTAAGTTTTATCCATGACAAATATTTATGAGTAATATTCCATGTTTTTGTATGAGCAGTTTGCATTTCCCTCTTACATACATTCTTTGCTAATTAAATAAATTCTGAGAAACAGAGGCTGTATTTACATTTCCAATTCATTGTGATAACTTTCCTTGCTATAGCAAGAAGAGACCAGAGGAGAGGCGCTTGTGTTCTTGGAATGTAATCTGGAACTGGAGTGTTAAACAGTAGCAATGAATTACTAATAATGCAATTATCCAACCATAATGCTTTAGCAGTCTTTGAAATCTATCCAAAATGAAGCAACCATTTTGCATTCCAGGATCATATGGATTAAGTTTACATTTGAAACTTCCTCACACCTCTAAAATTTAATATTATATTATTTTATATATTAGGGTAATTTTGTGTGGCATTAAGAAACTTCTTTGTAGGGGCCACCATGTAAAAATTCTCCAATAAAGAGACAATGTTGTGTTACTAATGGACTTGAAAACTAATGTCTTATCGACATCTGAAAAAAATTAATTGTTATCTTAGTAGAGCAGTCCTGATAAGACATGTCAGAAATCAAGAATTCAGATTTCAGAATCTTATAAATCTTATAAATGATTGCAATTTTTATGATAGTCAGCCAGCTGTCTCTAAAAAGGCAGACACGATGCATAAAGTTGATCAGTCTTTTAAATGTTTATATTTTATTTCCAATCCCGACCCAGCAGTTATAGCCTTAGTTGACTTCACTGCTGTGAACCAGTTAGTTAATTCCAATCCTACTCTTTCTAATAAAGATAGGGAAATGAATTGATAGCTATGGGAATTTTAAATTGCCAGGTTCAAAGTTTGCTCCGACTTATTGTGAAATTATCAGGAATATTTTATCTATAGTTTCTTCTTGTGAAGAAAAATGCTTTGAATAACTTGGTTTCTTCTATTTAACAGGTCACTACTCATTGTTTTCAGTGTGTGTATGACACTGTTGATACTTCTTCCAGGGCATTGGCCACTGGTACAGTTTTAAGGAGGTTTGCATGGCTGTATTTTCAAAACCTCCCAAATTATTTAAAAATGAGATTTTAAATTCTCCCTTAGATAGAGATTTAGTTCTTGGATCCTCTGCTGCAGAGGCGATCAAAAAGTGTGATAAAAGGGGCAAGCTGATCTGGGGAATCTCTATGATTGTTCTACCCTCCTTTTCCAAATTATCCAGAGGAATTTCTTTCTCCTCATCCAGTTTTGTCAAAAAAAAAAAAGAAGTGGCAAGGGAGTTCCAAAAAGAAGTCTCACACCTCCCAAAAACAAGGACAGTTCAAGTCTTGAATGACTTGTCAAGAGACCTTGTGATCACCTCCCACCCTGAATCCTATTATCTCCAAGAATGTCTGAATCTCCATGTTTCTCCTTGGCAACAGATTGTTTCAGGAAAATGGGTTCTGAAAATCATTCATCAGGGTTATAGATGGCAGTGGGAGGAAATTATTACTTCCCAGGGGGCCATCCCTCATGCTGCTGATCACAGTCTTATGTTTCCTCCTGTTCTTCATCACATGCTGTCCCAAGTACTGATAGAAGCAGTTCCTCCTCTCCAGGTGGGGAAGGGTTTTATTCAAGAATGTTCTCAGTGCTTGGAGACTAGTTCTGTATCTTTCTTTCCTAAACCTGTCTATGATTGTACCAACATTCAAAATGATGTTGCTTAATAGCCTATTAACTCCTCTTCTTCTTTCAAGTTCCTGGTAACACTAGACATAAAAGATGGTTATCATCACATCCCTATTCTTCCAGACTTCAGGCATTTCTTAAGGTTTTGTATGCCTAAATCACATTATTAGTTCAGTGCATTACCATTTGGACTATTTACTGTACCAAGAGTGTTCACTAAATATCTAGCTCCAATTATAGCTCATTGCAGGGTATGTGGTATCCACATTATTCATATTTAGATGACTTGCTTATTTTGCAGAGCCATTTTCAAAATGTGAGGAGTCAGTCTTAGGAGTGAGAGCTCTTGCATAGGTTGGGATTCCAAGAAAACTTTCAAACGTCTTTCTCGACTCCCTCACACAGGATTGTGTTCCTGGAAAATTAAGCAGACACCTCAGTTCAAAGAGTTTCTCTTCCACAGGAAAAAAAAAAAAGATGTTTAACTAGATCTGTTTTTTAAGATTTTCCACTCAGACATCAGTCACTATGAGGTAATACCTCAGAATTTAGGCTGTCATGGCATCTATGATGCTCATGATACCCCTGGCAAGACTCCATATAAGAAAATTAAAGTATCTTAAAATTTTTGGTCCCAGCATCAACACCCTTTATCTTTCCAGATCCCAGTACATGGTTTGGTCAGAAGACATATGTTTTGCTGGAGACAACAGATATACTTAACTCCAGGTCTCCACTTCTATATATATATATATATATATATATATATATATATATTGAAAAATTAATTATCAAGGTGCTGCTTACTGTGCTGGAACCGAAGTCTTCTTAAGACAATAAGGTCCTGCTGGCTGGATTCTGCTGAAATCAAAGTCTAGTTATAATTGCATTCACAATCTGTTGCCCACAGAAACTTGCAGAATATATACTGATGCAGCACCAAACTCTTGTCACTTTAAGAGCAATAATCAATAAATAACTTTTTATAACAAACCACACTGACTACTGTTGCAGCTTTAGTTACACTGTACCACTTTTTACTTCTCGTTTAGCATAAATGATAACTTTCCTGAACAAAATACCTCACCTGACAATTTCATTTGCTGTAGTCTCTTTATAGTGGTTTTACATCCTGTTTTTCTCCTTGGTATTCTATTTTGGTCTTTGTGTGAAAACATCTGTTTGCTGGTGTTTGCAGAAAAATATGTTTTCATCCTGTAGAGAAATAATACTGATATTGTCTTTTAAGGAGACATCTTTGTGGGGAAACACGTACAACTGCTGACTTGATAAAGGCATGTCCATTCAAACTTTTTTGCTTAACAGTGTCATATGATAGAAACACGTACAGATTGTTTTCCTGTTGTCCATTTTTTAAGGAAGCAGGTTAACTTTCTTACTGACAATGTGATATGAATACATCCTGTTTTTTTACATTTTTGCTAGGTCTGTAAGAGGACAGCTTTCTTGCTGACAATGTAAAATGCATACAATCTTGCTGATTTTGTAGGAAAACATGTCAGTTAAGTAAATTCCTTATTTTTCAAGCCACAGTCATTTAGTATGGATGCTAATCACATATTGCTAAACTCTATTTCTACATTTAAGCAAGCTTTACTTTATACCTTATTTATTTTGCATATTTGTAGCAGAATGAATTTCAATCTTTTATTCACTGTTAAATATACTCTAACACACACACACACACATATATATATATATATATATATATATATATATATATATATACATATATATATATATTTGTGTGTGTATAAATATATATATATATATATATATATATACATGTGTGTGTGTGTGTGTGTGTGTGTGTAAATGTATATATATATATATATATATATATATATATATATATATATATTTATATATATAGAGTCGTATCAATTCACTGAAAGACCATTTCACTGACACCCATTTCACTGAGACCAAATCACCTAAAGTTCATTTCGCCTAAAACTCATTTCACTGACAAGTAGTACTCTAAGGCAAGTCAAAGGTATATGTCTTTTTCCCCACTGTAA
Organism: Protopterus annectens; assembly: GCF_019279795.1. Lineage (NCBI taxonomy): Eukaryota > Metazoa > Chordata > Ceratodontiformes > Protopteridae > Protopterus > Protopterus annectens. The sequence goes on along the minus strand of NC_056741.1, from coordinate 268,503,626 downwards.
TGAGATCCTGGTGTTAGTCTATATATATATATATATATATATATATATATATATATATATATATATATATATATATATATATATATATATATATATATATATAGTCAGGGGGCATGGGGGCTGTGCCCCACACAATGGGGTGTGGAGGGCATAGCCCCCCACTTAATTTGGTTTTCTGTTGTCTGGTTTTATTTTACATTATTTGATAAAACCCAACTAGGTGGGGGTCTAAGCTCCCCACATCCCCCAATGTGGGGGACTGTGCCTCCATACCGCCCAACTATATATACTAACACCAGGATCACACTACAGTTGGGAAAAGGACATATACCTTTGACTTGCCTTAGAGTACTACTTGCCAGTGAAATGAGTTTTAGGTGAAATGAACTTTAGGTGATTTGGTGTCAGTGAAATGGGTGGCAGTGAGATGGTCTTTCAGTGAAGTGACACAAATCCATATATATATATATATATATATATATATATAGAGAGAGAGAGAGAGAGAGAGAGAGATCAGACCTCTCAACCAATCAGGGACAAATTTGAACAGAATCAGGGAAAAGTCAAGAAAAAATCAGGAACGATCAAGGATACTTTTAAAATATTAGTGCTATTAAGTTGAAACATTGAGAGGATCAGAGCATATGAATTAATACACCTTTTCTGAAGTAAAAGAACTGTATAACTCTTAATTATTGTCATTATTCATTAAGTGTAATTCACCACCTTTCTGCCCAAAGTCACTAGTTTTAGGAGGGATTCAGAGGGACAGAGCTAAAATTGGAGTCAAAATCAGGGATGTCCCAGAAAATTAGGGACAGTTGAGAGGTATGATATAGATATAGATATATATATATATCCATCCATCCTGAACCCTTTTCTCCTATTTTTGCACATGAGGTTGGGGTGTCGCTTCAGCAGTGACAATCATCTCAAGCCAAGGTTTACACCGCCAGGTGGCTAGCCTTGCCATGGTAGTTCATCCATACCACTCATTCACACACACACACTCATACCTATGGCTAATTTAGAGTGCCCAATCCATGTACTGCATGTCTTTGGAATATGGGAGGAAACTGGAGTACCTGGAGGAAACAATTCGACCACAGGGAGGATATGCAGATTCTGCACAGAAGGCACCCCAGCCGAGAATCAAACTGGAGAACCTCTTGCTGTGAGGTGACAATGCTAATCCCTGCATCACCGTGGCCACCTACTATATATATATATATATATATATATATATATATATATATATATATATGTGTGTGTGTGTGTGTGTGTGGATGTACTTCTAAACATCAAAGTACAGAAATAACAAACAGCTAACAATCAATCTCAAAAGATTAAAAGCCAAAATAGTGGAAAAACAAAAGTCTTATGTTGTGCCCCCCCATGCTAATTATATATTGCAACTCCGAGATCACTCTATATTGGGGAAAGGGCAAGTTCCCCATTCCCCAATCTGCACAATCTTGCACAGGCGTAACACTGGAAGAAACAACCAAATGTGTTTCGATCACTTCTTCCAGTGTTAAACACTTCAAGACTACAAATGCTGGGTTATATGGAGTTATATGGAGTGTTTATATATCTATAGCTATATATCAATATATATATATCTACACACAAACACACACATACACATACACATGTTATTGCATATGTATGTGTGTGTGTGTGTGTGTGTGTGTGTGTGTGTGTGTGTGTGTGTGTGTGTGTGTGTGTGTGTGAGTGTGTGTGTGTGTGTGTGTGTGTGTGTGTGTGTGTGTGTGTGTGTGTGTGTGTGTGTGTGTGTACATGTGAGTGTATTTGTTTATCTATACACACACACACACACACACACACACACACACACACACACACACACACACAAAAGCACATCCACATACACAAAATTATTGTGTGTGTGTTTGTGTTATGCATATTTGTCTATGAATGTGTGTGTGGGGGGTGGATTTGTGTGAGTACATGCACACATACGTGATCATGCGTGCAATTATTTAACACAATGTCAGTTACACGCAACTTATCCTTTTGTAAGAATTATATATTTTTTGTATTTTCACTGTTTGAAAAGTAATCGTTGCTACTTTTCACTGTTTGCAAAGCATCTGTTCTGTTTATTCTGTTTTCTCACCAAGCAGTGTTTAAAAAAACTGATTTGTTTGCTGTTTAAAACATTTTTACTATCACCTTGATCTTTTTCTGCTGTTTAAAACATTGTTTAGTCTTTCCTGCCTAAATTTGTGTATCTAGTTGCTGTAACATAGTCCAGATAAATGTTTGCTGCATCTGGGACTGTTTTTAGTGGCTGCTGTATTCTGAGCACATTTTCCAAGCAATCTTTGATTGGAAGGGGACTTTCTGCACCCTTGTGAGAGAAGTTTGCTGATTGCAACCTGTCTGGTGAAGGGTGATTGGTCTAGGGCTTGTAGTAAGTATCCTCATTGGTTCTTTGCATTTTTAAAAGTTATTTTGTTTTTTTTTTAAGTTTTTAGCTCCTGGTATATAAGCTCTGTGTTTGAGCGGGTTTATGCTTGTTTGTGCATTGAGCAGCACTGGGCTCTGCCACTGAATTGTGTACCACAGCTGGGACAGATAATTTATACACATTTTCCTTTAGATACAGCTGTACTACATTAGTGTAATTCTCATCTTTAGTACCCTTCTGGTTTAAGAAGTATTGCTAGTGAGCTGTGACCTATTAAACCACCAGCCAAAAACCCTGTTGGAAATATCTATCTACAGAGCACCTCCTAGATCAGTCCTGAAAGACCCCCTTTGTTATAGCATTTCTTCAAACCTAGCATTACGGCCAGTTGGACTACCATTGTTTCTCATGCTAGCCTTGTTGACTTGAGTCTCCTGAGGCAGTGAAGCAACTGCCTCATGTATACAGACAACCAGCTACTAATAACTCACTCTAGTAGAGAGTGTGAGAGATGTATCTACACCAAGAATCTTGAATCCATGTTCTCTCACACTCAAAACAGTAACACTGAAGAGGTTGTCAACTCACCCACCACTAATCATGCACATAGTACCACTACTCATACATATAGTATGCATCCAACACATAAATCAACATACGAGGAGGTTCTCTCAAAAAACTTACGAAACACCTGAGACCTCCAAAACAAAAGATTTCTAGAACTAACACAGTTCCCACAGCACCCAAAACACGTAGCAACACCAGTGTCTCACCTACCAAGCCCTTAATGTGTAACACTCAAAAAACACATTTTCTTGTCATTGGAGTCTCCATAGTGAGACACATGGATGTCCCACTCACCAGAGTAGAAAAGGAGAAAGTCATGGTCAGCTGCCTCACTGGTACCAGGATTCATCAGATCATGCTTGCACTAAGGTCTCTCAGCAAGCAAAGCACCATTTTGACTCTGTCACAACTCATTTTGGAGTGAACAACCTGAGAGGTACCTCACTGGACTATATGAAGAGAGATGTGATTGAGCGCTCCAAGTATGTGTCCCAGGCAGGTATGTCCCTAACCTTAAGCAGCGTATTACCCTCACCTAGTATGATGCCACAGTATAAACAAAAAATGATCGGGTTCAATAATTGGCTTAGTTTTTGGTGTAATTCAAAGCGGATCCAGTTTCTGTCAGCCTGGGATGACAGTTGATGAACCTTGCTGCTTTGCAAGAGACAGTTTTCACCTGGTACCACTAGGCTTTTGGCTGATAGCAAAGGCTCTTGCCTCCTCTATTGTACCTTTTTAGGCAAGGACTTGAAAACAAAATTGCTGATATGAAAATGTACAACCATAACAAAATAAGGGTTATGCTGTTAAATGCTAGGAGCTTAAATCAAAACCTAGATGATGTAGATGTTTGTGCAGTCACAGAAACTTGGTTCAAGGCCACAGAGAGTACTCAGCCTTGCAAGGCTACAATGCCTTCCACACCTTCAGACCACAAAACAAATGTGTGAGAACCAAACAAGTGGTGTTTCTGTCTATATTAGAGATAAATTCATCTCCTGACGAGTTAGACTGGACAACTCCATGGAGTTACTCCAAGTTCAGATTACTGTGGGTAAGACCCCCATTCATGTCATAGCCAGTTATAGATCCCCCTCCGTGGATCATCATGTGCATGAGGCCTACTTGACCAAACTGGAGTTAATCCAAATATTGCCAAACTCTCTGGTCATGGGGGATTTCAATTATCCCACAATCAACTGGGAAAGCTACTCTAGCCCTAACTCACTAGTGCAAATGTTCCTTGACTTTCATAACTCAAATGCCCTGGAAGAAATTGTTTAAACCCCAACAAGAAGAACAAAGTACTATATCTGGTCCTCACTAACATGACAAACAGATGCACCACCGCAAATGTCAGACCCTCATTAGTTAAATCTGACCACAAATCAGTTTACCTTCAAACTGGCTCTAACACCAGATCTCACAAAGGGCAAAGTCAGACTAGAAAGCTTCATCAAGGCAAAATATATCCCGCTAGGGGAAGGTATAAATGCATTCCAAGCCCCCCCCCCCCCAAGCTGGAAGTAGTAACTACACCAAAGCTTACACTAAAGCCTTGTACAATCACTTGTATAAGTGCATAGGCTCTATTGTTCCAGAGAGGATCAAAACCAGAGACCCAAGTAAAAACAAGCCATCCTGATGGACATCCAGCATCAACAAACTACAACAAATGCAAAACGTTGCTGTCTAAGAAAACTAAAGCAAGGCCCTGACAATGGAAAAGCACCCTCCTCAGCCTCAACAGGCAAATAAGACAACATGTCAAATCTTCTAAGGGTAACTTTGAGAAAAACCTAGCAATCACAGCCAAAGATAACCATAAGGCCTTTTACAGTTACGTATGTAGCCTAAAAGGTAGGACCCAAGCATGTGTCAAACTAGTGACTAATGGTATCACACGCACTGGTCCTGCAGATACAGCAAACCTGCTAGCACACAGATTTGGTGAAAATTTCACTCCCTTATTTCCTACAAACTTATCACAAACCTTGCCCCCAACTCACCTCCACCCTACATATCTGAAGAGAAGGTCATTAAATCCTTGTCTAAGGCAAAAACACAGCCCCTATGGGACCAGACAGCATCCCAGGCTGTCCACTTAACAAACTAAAACATGAACTTGCATCACCATTAAGTACTCTGTTCAATCATAGCCTAATCACAGGCTTTATTCCCGTCGGAATGAAGAAGAGCAAAAGTTATTCCCCTCCACAACGGTAGCTTAGTAACAGAACCAGGGTATTATAGACTCATAAGTCTGACCAGCCTCATCTGTAAGGCCATGAAATGTATCATCATGGACCTCATAAATAAAGATATAGGGGACATCCAAACCCTGGATCCAACCCAATTTGGCTTCATCAAGGGCATATCCTGCCTGTGAAACCTGGTGGATTTCTTCAAAAATGTGACCAGGGCCATTGACGAGGGCAAATCTTTCCACACAGCATACCTTGACTTGGCAAAGGCTTTTGACACAATCCCATACTCAGACATTACCGATAAACTTAGCAAACTGAATGTAAACCCATTTGTTGTAAGATGGGTTGCCAGCTGGCACACAGACGAGTCGCACACTATCAAATGGGTGACTCCACATAAACCAGCAGACCTGTCACCAGTGGGATGCCACAGGGGTCAGTGCTGGGCCCCCTACTGTCGAGTATATATTTCTCAGAAGTTCAGGCCAAAACCAAGTGTCTGAGGCTGACCAAATTTGTGCATGACTGCAAACTGGGTCTAATTATTTAATCCACAAATGATGTCAGTATACTTCAGGAGGGTCTTATACATGCCAATGAATGGTGTCTTAGTCACAGTGTCAAACTGAATGCAAATAAATGCATCATCATTCCCTTCAGTAAAAACAATGTCCCTTCACACTGTCAAATTAACAATACCCTATGTACCTACGAAGTGGTAAGGAATCTGGGATCACAAGTAGACTGCGGCCTTAACTTTGACCACCATGTGTCTACTGTAGTAAGGAAGGCTTTCTACATAGCACAATTTATTAGCAAAGGCATAGCCTCTGTAGCAAAGGAGGTTATAACCCCTTTATACTCGTCAGTAATCAGGCCCCATAATTAAGTATAATGCCCTTTTCGGCAAGTACTGTACAAAGCACCTGTAACAATTGGAGAGACCTCAGAGGTTTCTAACTAAGAAGATCAAGGGACTCCATCATATGCCTAACACAGACCAACCAAAATCCCTGTCACTGTACTTAATATTGTATAGATTTTTTAGGGGAGACTTATGCCTGTCATACAGAGCAATTTCTGACCCAAACCTAAAGAATTTGATGCATATCCATAAATCAAATGAGACTAGAGCTACCCATTCCAAGGACCTAAATATGGCCTACAACTTGAATAGGATGTGCTGGCGGGACAGATTTGTCTCCCAGTGACTGCCATGTCTTTGGAATAGGCTGCCAATTCATGTGAAACAGAGCACCTCTATGACACTGTTCCAAAGGTACCTGGATGAGTGGATGGGACACCATAAATACTTACCTGGGATAACACCCACAACCCTCTTGGACATGGGCAGTCATTACTAAATACAATCCTGGGTATTGACTAGAGTATCTATGTGTTACATTAGGATGAAACAGCTCGGCTTGAAATGACCTCTGGCTCGATTGCCTAGTAACCTCCTATGATCCTATGATCAGAACCTCTGTTATACAAAGTAGCATAAGGGGGATGCTGCACTCCTGAGTCTCCTGGCCAAATTGCCCCTACTCTGCATGAACACCACTTTGGGTCTCTACCTTGAAAAGAGGTCTATGGCCTAATGGCAATAAACCAGTCAACAAAGTGCAAATAATAAAATATAATGAAATTTCCACCTTCATTTGCCTACTGTGTGAGTCTGAGAAAGTCACTTAACCAGATAGTGCTCCTGTGTTGCCATTGAAAAAGGACAACTGTGTCCAGTAGGCTTACCTGGTCAGCAAGTAGGTAAAAAGACAAGTTACTATGGCTGCATTTAATATTACATCCCTGAGTGGACTTCTTACAGGTACCCCATTTATGGACCTGATGTAAGGCATTTGACATCATTGTCCACTATCTTCTCCAAAGCAAGCTAACTGAAATTGGTGTCAGTCCAGAAGCTGCTCCCTGTGTTTATCACTGACAGACATTTCAGAATAAAAGTTGGATCTTCCCAGTCAGAATCTGCACCTATTACCAAATGTGTACCACACAAATTCATTATTTTCCCTCCTCCTGTTCTCCATATTCATTAACAAACATCCTTTTGATCTCCCGATCTCCCACCTATCCTCTATGCTGATGACATGGTCATTTACTGATCAGGTCACTATCACATCAACATTCAATGTCAACTCCAGTTGGACTGACATGACCTCTGCCATAAACTCATAAATCATAAATTACTTCTCAACCCAACAAAGACCAAAACTATGCTTTTTGGAACTCCAAAGAAAATTCATCAAATGCCTGACTCTAACAATGTTTGACTTATCCAACCAATCCATACAGATTAAAACAATACTAATGAACTTTAATCTTACTTTGACTTAGGAATGGGGTCCACGCCAATCACAGTATTACAAACCCAAAAGACTTGGAGAAATTAAAAACAGAATAACCTCTACCTTCAAATACCTAGGATTATGTCTTGATTGGGCACACACAGTAAGAGCCAAAATAAACTCCCTGATCTTCTAGGCCAAAAAGATCTCACCTTCTCTATCCCAACCAGGCAGTGCAACCGTTGGCAAAAGGGTTTTCCTTTTCGAAATTGAATATGAGCTTCCAATTTTTGGTTTTATGACCAAGAAAAACATTGCCATACCCCAGACTGTTTCTAACAGCATCTGCCAAGTCATTACAAATGTGCCTGTTCTTGAGCATCACTGTATCATCTTAGAAAAAGTCAAATGGCTACCCATAAAACAAAGATCTAAACTACTTTAGGATCCCAACTATACAAACTGCATTAACTCCACACATTTACTCCACTTGCAGCTATAATTCATAAATAATCTCCTCATAGAACCTGAGACACTCTCACAAGACACACTAACTCTCATTAGCCCTAGAACCAAACTCCACAGTACTGCACACCCTTTCTCCTCCCAGGCGTCTATTTTTTGGAAAGGTCTCTCCATTGACATAGTGTAAATCAACACTTATTCAGACTTCAGAATGTAACTCAAGAAGTAGTTCTTCATCCTGAACAAATGCTCTTGCTTAATCACAGGACAGAACACCTAACCTATCTCTTTTCCAAGTCTCTTCGCTTCTCTCAAGATTTAATGAATATTAACCCACTGCATAAACTAATGTATGTATTGTACATTACACTCTGCTTGATTGCACATTGCCCTGTGCTTGTTCACTAGATTTTATATATATATATATATATATATTTGTGTGTGTATTTTATGTATATAGTCTGACCTACTCTGTTATTGCTTACATTTCTGTTATTTTCTGTTTGTGAAATGTTTTGAATTTCATCCGAGATGAGCTTGAAATTGGTCAGTATTGACTACTGCACTACCCAGTAAAGAAATGTAAATAAATAAATTATTACAAAATAGGTTATGGTATTGAATGCTTTGGAAGATCAAAGTGAGTTTCCTGGACAGGTAATCTTTCACTCAGAGTGGCAGACTAACAGTGAAAAAATGATGAGGTTGTGGCCCCCGTTCTGGCAATGATAGAAGGAGGGTTGAATCCCACCCACTACAGCCAAGCAATGGAACATTGAATACGTGAGGGACCAGGTTTCCATCCACAAATCTGCTCCACTGCTTACAAATAGATATGATGGCTACCAGAAGGATGGTCTCTCAAATCACATCACTGGGACCCAAGAGGTTAAAGTTGAAAAGAAGCGTACAAATCTGATTCAGTAACCAATTCGCCAAATGCCATCTGACCTCGGAAATATACAGGAAATATGTACTGCTGCTTAGTTTATGGGCTGCCAGCATCTACTCAGAGTAGGACTACATACTGACCACTGACCAACCTAAGTCTTTGGTCTAGCATCCCATGCCACTTTCTCATCACTCTCTCAATGAATAGTACTATTTTCCCCCAGTAACTGTCTTTCAAGCAGATTATTACTTATGCAAATACACACACACACACACACACACACACACACACACACACACACACACACACACACACACACACACACACACACACCTGTGTTTACACTTTATCGATTACTAGAGAAGGATGGCATAATTCTCCAATTCCCCTTAACTGTCATCTTGGCAAATATAAATAAATAAATAAATAAATATGTGATTCGAAAATGGGTTATAGTATTGAATGCTTACAAATATCAAGGTGAGTTTCCTGGACAGGCAATCCACGCTAGATTATTGGACTAGAAACCTACCATCTACTCTACCATTCTTGAATAATAATAATAATAATAATAATAATAATAATAGTAATAATAATAGTAATAATAATATTAATAATAATAATAATAATAATAAATGGATGTAGATACCAACAGCTTGACAATCTACATTGCTAAATAATACCCTATCCTCAAATAATAAATAGAGCAAAAAATGCCATACACTAAATCTTAAAAGGGAATAAATGAAAGACTTGACTAAGACAATAAAGAAGTTAGTGCTGATACAAATGGAACATGCAGAGGTCGCTACATTTTGCACAAGAAACAAAACATAGTTGTACAGACAGAATACTTAAAAGCAAAAAACAAAGTGATAGTACTTCGATACCAAAACATAATCTACCTCAATAATACTAATCCTAATTGAGATCTTACTAAGAATAGTACACCAGCAGATGCAGGCAGCAACTTGCATAGATTCGGACTGAACTAGGTCTTCCAGCAGGACTGATGAGTAGACTAAAATATTTTAGCATATATTTTATTTCACATGAACCAAAGGTAATTGTATAGTTTTTCCTCACAATACAATAAACACATCAGAAGTACTAACTTACAGGATTTCACATGAACTATTAGCTTATAACTCCTTTTACAAGCTTACCTCAGAGCTTTCTGACTGGCACACTCTGATGACTACCAACGTAATTACATGGAAACAGTCAATTCTGTCCTGACAAACTGTATTTCATCACATAATTACTGCAGAGTAAAGTTTTAGATTTTATACATATTCCTTCTCTGTATAATGTAAAAGAACAAATACAATTCTTTTCTCACTGGCAAGACAGCTTAAAATGCAATTTCCCCACAGTTTCTGTTGCAGATTTTCCAAAGCTTAAATATAGCTTACAAATGTGTTGCAGCCTGGATTAAGAAAATAAGAAAACATAAAGACATCACATTTTAGATCAGTCCCTCCCAGATAACAATACAAGGTGAAGCATACAAATCTTGATTTGACAAAAAAGCATGCTGGGATGTGTTATGGACAAGGGGGAATCTGATGTCTGTCTGAATAAGTTTCACAATAATACAATAATACTTATCAGCCATGTCTGTGAAGCTGATCATTCTATAATTACTTGGGACAGTGAAAGGTGCGACCTTTGTTTACTGGGACCACAATATGCTGTGTTTTGTACAAAAAATAAGAATACTTGTTATTTCTGCCCATTTTATAAGAATATAGAAACACCAGCTCAGAAACTTGGTCTAAATATTTTTTTGTAAATTCATTATATATAGCTGTTTGACTTCCAGAGTTTTTTCACTGCTATCATCTAAACTGTAGAATATATAACTTTGTTCGGAGGTACTGTGATTATTTTGAAAGTTGTATATCCTCAATAAGTCATTTGCTTTCATTTTTGAAGAAACGTATATGGCCAAGATAAATTACTAATGGCATTACCAGAAATGTCACTGATGACTAGTTCATTTAGGTTTGTTCAATGAAAAACTACAAGACAAAAGTGCAGGCTTACATTTGTTCAGTCAGCATCACAGCTGTTTTACTCTGAACCTGGCAATAAAAAAATAGCACTTTCATGTGATCCAACAGCTTTATCTGGATTTGATTATATTTTATAGGTTTTCAAACTGCCGTGTAAAAAATGTGTGATTTACAAATCAGCATCTGGATGGAGGGAGTGTGGAGAACTATTCAGTGGAGTCATGGGATTGTGCTGCTGGTAAGAACAAAGGGAAATAGTACTAAATGCAAAACACTGCATTGCGAAAAACTGCACCATGGAATAACAAGTCTGTTAATCCACAATCCACATTGCTTACTTTAGCAGAAACAGAGAAAACAATCAAACCTACCATCTTTAAATGAACTGATTATAGGAATCACTGTCTTGAAGGTACAGGAAACATTCCTTACCCTCGCTTTTGTCAAGTTCCATTAAGTTCCAAAAAAGGAAGTTATTAAACATTGACAAAAAATCAGAATAAGTTTTTACACTAAAATCCTGATGTGTGTTTTGGGAACTGGATACACTCTGTGTGAATTTTTAGTCTGTGTTACATTTATTTATTTAACATTTGTTTACTGGCAAAGTGCTACTGGAACAGAGCCCATTTTCAGCAAATGCCCAAGGAGAAATATTCCAGACACATGTCTCTGGAATGTGGGAGGAAACCCACGTGAATTTAGGGGAGACATGCAGACTTTGCACAGAAGGCACCACAGCCAAGAATCAAACCAAAGAACCTCTTGCTGTAAGGTGACAATGCTAACTGCTGCACCACTGCACCTCCCGCCCTATTGCACTAGATCCATGTGTAAGGAATAAGTGAGGATAAGGAAGGGAAAGAACTGTATAGAAAGTGAGACACAAACGTCTTCTAGGGACTGGAACAGACATGCAGACTTGGGGGGGCATGAAAGGAGAAAGGCTAGATTAACTACAGAGGTGCAGTGCTAAAAAAGGAAGAATTAGCTGTAATAAGTGCTGGTTGTGGTATTCAGTGAATAGCAGATGAAATGCAGTAGATACATGACAGATAAATAGATAGATGTAGATGATTAGATTGATTATTTTATCAATAAAAATACAGAGAATGCCGTATACATAAGGAACTGTTTACATGAGAATACCATTATTGCAGTGCATTTAGTCATGGGGGAGCAATGTCTTAGAGAATTTGGTCCATCTACAAAACTCTTCATATGTTGTTTGGAAATAGGACAATCTCCATCCTCACCCTCCTCTTCCTAGTGGTACAGTAGGTATTTCTGATGTGACATTACAAAACAGCTTAGGTAGACTACCTCCTTCTGCTGTGGATTAGATATAAGGTTCCATAATGAAAAAAAAATGTGAGTGTATAAATATCTGACGGGCTTTGAAGAGTGTGCATCCTAGAGGATAAAATCTCTCATAAATTCCTTCCTTAATGTGATCAAAGGTGCAAAGATCCCCTCTGTCAACTCTAGTGTCCAGAAGTGGTTAGTAGAATTTAGGCAGAGGCTCATGGTGCAGTATTAAAGTGTTTTAAAATCTTGTCTGTGAAGAATTTTAAATGGCATGATTTGCCTTAGTAGACAGACTGGGAAATATATGAGAGGTATGGGTTATCAATCAGAGAGAAATATGACAACAAAAAGTACAGATATTCCTAAGAATGACAAAAGCAAACTGCCATTCAAATGAATCGGCTGTTGACAAAAACAATGGCATGGCAGTGGGTACAGTATAAGCATTTAAAAACTAGTGAGTTCACATGGAATGAGGCTGTGCCAGTAAATGGGAGCCAGCCGACCCTCAGAAGTATTGAGTAGTGGTGTTGTCTGATACTTGATAAGGTGATAAAATATATGTTATTGTTGGTGTTCTGCAGGTTTTTGTGTTTAAGATGAATTGACTGTCAAAATTGAAATGCAGTACTGAATTTTGGGCATTAGCATTTGAATTCCTTTATTAGTAAGATCATCATGGCTTACTGTCATCTTTTTAGGAAAAGTCAGTGGTGAGACTTTCTTTTAGTATGATACATGATAAGTCTGTGAAGTTTTGTTTAATATCAGTGAAAGATCAACTGGAGGTGTTGTCTATGCACATGGAGCTGGAGCTTTTAATCTTAGATAGGGAAGCCATGGTTTGGCCTTGGGTAATATATGAAAGTTCCCTACAGGTGTACTGTATTGCCTAATTCTGCTAATTTCACCATGATGTTTCTTTTAAAGAATAAACACCCATCCTTAAAAAAAAGCTGAGTCTCACTTCTGGTGCAAGGCCTAGGGCTGATCTGTACATGCAAGTGTTCTCAGGTAAAGTGAATGACCCCAAAATGTTGCATGAAACCACCATGTGAACATACTTCCTGTAAAATGAAGCACAGAGGTTGGATGCAATGGCAGTAAGGTAGAAGGCAAAATTGAAAAAGATTAGGATTGTGTAACATCACCTCACTTCAGGTGAAAGCGTTAGACTTTTTGTGGGATGTTGAAGAGCAACATCTTGGTTTCATATTTGATGTGAATCTTATATTTAACCTCCATATTCAATATGTTATATAAATACATAAAAAGCTAGGTTAGCTATACAGAATTAAACATTTCTTGACCAACTCTACAAGAAAAGAAATAGTATTCCATTTCCTACTTCCCACTTTCCTATATGACTCCACATTTCCTATATGACACAATCTTAACTCTTCTCTACTCTCAAAACTTGAAAAGACCTACCATAAAACTATGAAATATGGCACTGACCTACCACCGTGGACCCACCATTATACTGAGGCAACTTAACTGGGTTAAAGTCGTAACATCCTTATATTCTATCGACTACAACTGGTACAGAAAATACTGTACAAACTCAGCCTACAGTTCTCATGATGGTGCCATGTCTTC
>NC_056741.1:268399535-268489327 GCF_019279795.1 Protopterus annectens | reverse complement strand
CTACATCACAAGCACTCAGGTCACTGGTGTGAATGACCTGAGGCGTGCCTCCCTGGACTACATGAAAAGAGACATAGAGGAGCTCTCTGAGCATGTAGCCCAGGTCGGTATGACCCTGAACTTGAGTAGCATCTTACCCTCACCAAGAATGATGCCACAATATGAAGACAAGATGATCAATTTCAACAATTGGCTTAAGTGTTGGTGTCATTCAAAGGGGATCCAATGCCTGTCAGCCTGGGATGACATGCTCGACAAGCCACGATGCTTCGCTAGGGACGGCTTGCACCTGTCACCCCTGGGCTTTTGGATATTGGCAAAGGCTCTTGCTACCCCATAGTGCCTTTTTTAGGCAAGGGTCAAAGACAAACTCACCTCCATAGGTATCACAAGGGATAAGAAACTAAGAGTAATGCTACTCAACGCCAAAAGTCTAAACCTCAAGATGCATGCACTCGAAACTCTCCTTAGCATGGAGAACATCGATATCTGTGCAGTAACAGAAACCTGGTTCAAGGCTCCCGAGAGCACCCCAGCACTACCAGGTTATACCTCATACCATGCTTTTCGGCCCCAAAACTTGGACCGAACCACAAAAGGAGGGGGAGTATCAATATTCGTCAAAGATACCCACACCTCCACGTTGGTGGCACAGCACGAAGTATCAGAGACTATCCATGTGCAACTAACTGTGGGTAAAACTGCCTTCTAGTTTATAGCCTGCTACAGACCACCCTCCCAAACACAGGAACCCCACTCGGCCTTCCTGAGAATACTGGAAAATATGAAGGTCTCTCCAAACACCATTATATTGGGCGACTTCAACTACCCAAACATAGACTGGGAGCATTACTCTAGCTCCAACACCCTAGCCCAAAGGTTCCTAGAATTTATAAACTCAAATGCTATGGAACAACTTGTTACCACTCCCACAAGAGGGGAAAACATACTGGACCTGATCATCACCAACATGGGGACACTATGCTCCAGACCAGAAGTGTATCCCTCACTGGTGAGATCAGACCATAAACTAATCTCACTGGATATTCACATCCCAACCCCATCCCCTGCCCAGAAAACCACAGTGAAAAACTTCTCTAAAGCAAATTTCACACTTCCTTCAAAGCCCCCGTGCCTGTGGAAAATACGTCCCAGACCGCAGAATCCTATATAAACGCATTCTATGAACACCTTCAGGAATGCATGGATCATGCAATCCCAAATAAAACCAAGACCCAATCCTCCAAAGGCAGACGTCCTGTCTGGTGGACCCCAGCCATAAACAAACTATACAATAGAAGGAGGAAGCTACTACATGATAGAGCAAAATCCCAAAAAGGGAAGGCATCTCTGATCAGTATTAGCAAAAAACTACGGGCACTCATAAAATCGTCTAAGGCCAGCTTCGAGAGAAAAATTGCACAGGACACTAACGATAATCACAAGGCTTTCTTTAGTTATGTTAGGAACCTGGGTGGGAATTCCCAGATATGCTCAGAATTAGTCCAAAATGACAAAAAATACACTGAGCCCACAGACATTGCCAACATCCTAGCTGACAGGTTCAGTGCAAACTTCTCCCCCCCCCACCAAAAGGGCAAATATCTATCCCAACAGAGTGCTGCCCCCCTGACATCTCAGATGCTCAGGTAAGAGCCGCCTTCTCCAAAGCACAAAACACAGCATCAATAGGACCAGGTGGTGTCCTGGGCTGCGTCCTACATGAACTCCAAGAAGAGCTAAACCCAAACATAAAACTACTGTTCAGTCTTAGCCTTACTACAGGATATGTACCCAAAGAGTGGCATACAGCAACAGTGGTCCCTCTCCACAAAGGTGGTGCCTCAACGGATCCTGGAAACTATCGCCCCATAAGCCCGGCTAGCTTGGTCTGCAAAGCTATGGAAAGGATCATCATGGACCTCATAAATAAAGATATTGGGGACCTACAGACACTGGATCCTACCCAGTTTGCCTTTGTTAAGGGCAGATCCTGCCTCTTAAACCTGGTTGATTTCTTTGAAACAGTCACCAAGGCCATTGACGAGGGGAAGGTGGTCCACACAGCCTGCCTGGACCTCGCAAAAGCCTTCGATACAATACCCCACTCGGGCATTATAGATAAGCTCACCAGCTTAAATATAAACCCCTATGTCACTAGATGGGTTGCAAACTGGCTCAAGGACAGAACCCACATGGTTAGAATTGCTGGAACCATGTCAGACTCCAAACCAGTTACAAGTGGCGTCCCACAAGGCTCAGTCCTGGGACCTCTCTTGTTCAGTATATATTTCTCGGCAGTACAGGCCAACATGGAAGGACTGTGGCTGACCAAGTTCGCACATGACTGCAAACTGGGCGCCATAATCAGCTCTCCAGCCGACACAAGCATCTTCCAAACGGGCCTCATAGAAACAGACAACTGGTGCCAGAGCCATGGCCTCAAGCTAAATGCCAAAAAGTGTATAGTCATCCCCTTTGGCAAAAACAAAGTGCCCACAAATTACCACATAGGTGGTAATCCATTAAGTACAGAAGAAGTCATTAGGGACCCGGGGACCCAAGTTGATAGCAATCTCTCATTTTACAACCACGTGGCCAAAGTGGTTAGAAAAACATTTTATATAGCCCACCTAATCATGAAGGGATTCACATCTAGATCAGGGGAGGTCATCGTGCCTCTTTACTCATCCCTCATCAGGCCCATAATTGAGTACAATGCCCCTTTTGGGATGTACCTTACCAGACTCCTGCAGCAACTGTAAAGACCCCAAAAGTACCTCACCAAGAGAATCAAAGGGCTCAAACAGATGCCATATACTGCCCGGTTAAAGAAACTCAAGCTCTACTCAGTGGCATACCGCCTGCTCAGAGGCGATCTGTGCCCGACGTATAAAGCCATGTCCAACACGGAATTAATGGACATGCTGCACCTCAGAAAATCCAAATCCCATCGAGCTACGCGCTCGACAGACTTGAACCTCAGCACTGAAATAAATAGGACATGCTAAAGGGACAGATTCATAACCCAGAGGCTCCCTTCACTCTGGAATAAAATCCCAGTCCAGGTTAGGCAGAGTCCCACATTGACTCTCTTCAAGAGGAATCTTGATGAGTGGATGGGAGATCGTAGGTTTACCCCGGCTATCACTTCTGTGTCACTGTTAGACAGAGGCACAGTATACTAACCTCAAAAAAAGGCATAGCAAAATTAATTTAAAATGGGTGGTAAAAGCCAAACACACTCTGGCTAGGCTTATAAATGCCCTAGGGCAGATAGCCTAGTATGAACCTATGAACCTATGAACTCATTGTTTTGGCATAGACTACTTAATATTTTCCAGATTAGAAAGTATGATTCTGTTCTAAGGGTAACAGTGAATATTTTGCAAGCCTAACATCTCAAGTCTCAGGTTCTACCCTGAATAGCTATACTCCTCATCTTTTTTTCCACTGGCAGTATATGCCCAGTTCTGTAGTATTGGTACTTGCAGCTCCTGTAAAAGTACTCGTTATAAATGAACTAACTTCTGCAGCTCTAGAACAGCCATGCCTCTGATAAATGTCCAGCTGGAAATCACTTGCTTGCTTACTGCCTAAGTCTCTAACTGATTTGTGCAGTTATTTGTTTGCATTTAGTAATCTCAAAAAAGAGGCTTGACTAAGGGATCCAGTATACAAAATGTGAGGGTGTAACCTGATAAATAACTGATACTGCTTAAAATAAACTAATCGCAGGCTGCTAACCAATTAGATCTCGTTAACTTCACTGAGAACATGGATTTAGCATTACATTTCTGCATTTTTGATGCAGTTGTATGTTTCACACTATATTTCTTTTTCTGCTAAAAATGCACCTAATGGTATTGCAGGCATTATATTATTAATGTGTGCTGTCCTGTCCCTACAAGCTATGCTGACCATGTTCTGAATGATAAAACAAATTCTTTTACATTTAGTGTTGGAAATCATTATTTTTCTCTGAAATCTGTGTGCCCTTAAGCATGAATCTCGTAACTTCATGAGTGCAGAGATTACTAACTAATGATGAAAACCTTTCCTGTCAATGCCTGTCTATTGTGACTTTGTCCCTGTACTGTTAGAAATTTCATTGGTTTAAGACCAGTACTTGTTCTAGATGGTAATCTGACAATTTAAAGCAAATACAATTTTCTTTTCAGAAGAAAACATTATATATAATAAGCATATACATTTTTGTTCATGATCTCTTCTTTGTTTAAAGGAACACTTAATTCAGACTGTATATGCCCTTGAAATAGCCTTGGTTGGATATAAAGAGCTCTGAGCTTTATGAAACAGAATGTTGGAAGATATGTGTGGAAGAATAATTATTTATGCTAAAAATAATAGATCAAAAAAGAAAAAACACATCAGATTACTCTTTTCACCTTGCCTTCTACAAGATCAGTTCTTCTAATCAGTCAGTTCACAATAAGGAGGCCAAGACAGGGCAAGCCACAACTAAACATAGCCTTAAAACTGTTAGATTATTTTTTTAGGAAGGAGTATGTTCTCTTCTGCTGACTGCTTCTGTTGCACACATAAGCTCCTCCATCAGCTACAGAAGCAAAAAGCAGAGTTTTGTATAGTAAATTATGTCAGATGGATACTACCATGGCAGTTTAGAGGAGTAGCACGGGTTGTGGGAAATGCACCTTAGAGGTCAGTGAGGACTGCCAAGAAGGAAAGAGGTCAAACAGTATCTAATGTCCAAAAAAAAAGCTAGCTGTGTCCATGCCAACAATACATACACTTGCATCATGATAATATGGTGCAGAAAGCACAATGCCAAATAAAATGTTGCTGTCCAGTAAACAAACAAATGTGCTGAGTGGATATTACTGACCAAACACTAAAATGTTATGAGTATATTAGAAAAAGAAAGAAGTGGTACAAAAAGTATTTTCCATTTTTTATATATATATATATATATATATATTGTTGTATCTTTCGGCTTTTCCTGGTTAGGGTTCACGACAGCGGAACTCCGGTTCGCTAATGATTGGCAGTAGATTTTTACATACCAACTTGCCAGGCCTGATGCACAACCTTCAATGAAGGTACGCCCATTCATGCATGTCTCCACACAGAAGACGCTTTAGCTGAGAATCGAACAGGACAACATCTTACTGTGAGGCGACAACGCTACCTCAGCACCACCACTTTGCTTCTTAAGGCTTCACGTTTGCTAGGCAGAAATAACTGAAAAAAAGTGTTGAGATATTGGGAAGTTTGTAAGACTGCTGAGAGTTAAATACAGAACTAAGTGTATGAGAAAATTTCAGTCTGTTTACCACAAAGGACTATGGCAAATATGGAAAAAGCAATGTTACATTAATAAATAAATACATAAGAAATATATTGACATACCTTTTCAAAAATGTCTTATGTAGGTACTTGAATGTTTTATTCTTTTCTCCTTTCAAAATATTTACAAGTTATAGAATGTCAATAAGCATGAAATGAATTTGGTTCATCTAAAAAAATAAATAATCTGTGTTTATATTTTATGTTTATTTATTATTTCATATCCTTTTAAAGAAATGATTACATCACTATTATTTTGCTACAGTGGTATCTCCAAGATCTGTTGTAGTTATACTTTTTTAGAATATGATAATATTCAAACTTCATTCAGCATCCATACACTGCAACTAAGTGGGGATTAATTTTGCTTGGAATGAGAAGAAAAAACATGTGTGACAATGTGAGGTATTACCAACTATGCCAAGAGAAGTAGGGCAGTAGAAGTGTAGCATTCAATATATGTCAATATTGCTAGCTGGAATTTAGTAAAGAATTATATGTTATTTGAATATCAAACTGATTTGTACAGATGCTTGTGTTGAAAATGGATTTGTAAAGTTAATTTTGTTAAAAATGTACTAACAGTGTGTTTTGACTGTATTGGAATACTGGAAGAGAAGAGGTTAAGCTCAGCTGCAGCTAACATTGAAAAATAGTTCTTGTTCTTCTTTCGGCTTTTCCTGGTTAGGAGTCGCCACAGCGGAACTCCGGTCTGCTAATGATTGGCAGTAGATTTTTATGGTGCCAAGGTGCCAGCTCAATGCCCAATCTTCAAAGAAGACACACCCATTTCACGCATGTCTTTTAAACGCCACTCGACCATGGAGAGGACATGCAGGCTCCACACAGAAGGCGCTCCAGCCGAGAATCGAACGGGAGAACCTCTTGATGTGAGGCAACAATGCTACCACTGCACCACCGCACTGGAAAATAGTAAGAAATTAAATTGCTAGGCCTAGGCCATAAAGATGTTATCTCACAGTTTTGAATGAAGCCAGAGATGCAATGTCTGTAAGAAGCATGGTTTTATCAGTCTGTGTAGAAGGTGTAGAAGTTTATAATTGTTTTATGACTTCCAGAAGCTGCACCAGATCTGAGCAATTTACTTGTGAGTGCATTATTGACATGCAGGTGCTTAATCCTGGCAGTTTCTAGCAATGGGGGGGCTGCATGGGAACCAGAAGTCAGATGACCAGATGTGTGTGATGTCATTCTGTGCAGAAATAATGTTTTAATAGGTGAGACAGAAGCCTCAGAGCAGTCTGTGTCTTGGAACTTGACATAGAAGGATCCCTCACCTACTTCATCTTGCCATGTTCTATTAAGTAAATTGGAACAGTAATTCTCTAGATCAGTCAGGAAAATATAGTGTGAATAGATAAGTATTGTTTTTCTGTAACTGTGTGAATCTTTCCAACTGTGTTATTTTCAATATATCATGTGACTGAAACTCCAGTGTTTATTGTAAAAAGATATTATGTATATTCATGTTCTTTTATTATTTATTATTGAATGTATTTAAACCTTTCATTGTGGATGTTCCTTTAGAGAATATTTTAACCTTTGAGAGTATTTATATCTATTGGTGACACTATGGCCACTCCTGAAGCCTGGCTGTTTGGTCAACATTACCATTTGTATTAATATTAATTTCACTCAGTATAATTGGGTACCCTTGCAAGAACTGTAGGCTTTGTAGTGTCTGGAGGCAGTGATAACTACCTTATAGTCTGGGCAGAAGGGGGCATGTGTGTGGTGTGTGTGTGTGTGTGTGTGTGTGTGTGTGTGTGTGTGTGTGGGGGGGGTATTTGTTAGTGTGTGAAAATCCAATCTCACAGTGTGTGTGTGTGTGTGTGAGAGAGCTACTTGGAGTAGGGACATGAAGCACTGGTTTTAGAGAGGCTGCTGCAGTGGCGGTTGATGACTTCAAATTAAAGGGGGGCTACAGAAGACAGTTGAATGGGTGGGGCCAATGGGAATGGGGTGTGGCCAACTAGAAAAGGGTGGAGCTATGCTCAAAACCACAACAACTGGAACTTTAATTAAATATGCTGCCCTGGGTGCCAAACCATCATTATGAGAGTCCAATCAAGACAAAATGAAGTGTAGAAAAAAAAATATTTCAATGGATTGGCTACATGGCAGCTTACTTAATATCTAGTTGGAAACACAAAGGTTGTGAGGCATGAAAAAATAAATTACTTTTTAAATACATTGCTGGAATGCCAGTCAAAATCAAGTATTAAAAAAAGAACAAGCAACACTCAACTCAAGCCACTTTTCCTTGTAGTGCAATTCCAATTATAATTTATATTCAGCTTTACAAAATTACCAAGTAACATGCTGAAAGTAGCAATCTCTTTGATACCCCCACTTGTAAAAATGTTTCTTATCCAAAAAGACCTGCTGCCTGACAATGACTATCTACTTGTTTCATAGGGAAGACATGATCAAAGTAAAACATGAACAGCAAACAAGAAACAAGCTCAAGATAAATTGCTTAAAGTATTACTGGACAGGTTATCGCCCCCACGTGATAGATTGGCATTCTGTTTAGTTTACATTTAAAGCCTGCAAAGATAGCTGCAAGTCTCCAACAAATGTAATGAGCTTCTTAAAATACTGTAATCCTGTCCTTTATTACAAATACTGTCATATGCATTTCAATACTTAAGGCTTATAAGTTATATAGTTATGTAAATATTCTCTGCATGGCAACAACAAAAAAGGCTTTCAATGTTGGTAATTCTTTAACAGTATGCTTATTAAAGGTTACTTGCATCTTACAATCTTCGACAAGCTTACCTGATGGTCAGTAAAGCATTGCTACTTAAACACAGAGCAACAGGGCACTGTGACAGCATGCATTTTCTGAAGAAGCATAAATCAACAGTATAAAAATATGACAGAAAACTAGAACATTCTGCAAAATCAAGGACAGATGAAAATCCACTGCTGTACTTGTGTCTACCTTGGACGGTGGAATACTCTACACACGTACACTGCATAACTGCTCCTTGCCTTGCTTGGACACATCCAGAGTCACTACATGGGGGAGTGGGGTGCAACAAGTATGTCACAATTTGAAATGTCTCTGGCTGACGGTGATGGCTTTGACACCCATACCTCTCAACCTCAGAGCAAGAAATCTGGACAAAGCCATACATAGAAGTGGGACACAGGCCCAAAAATAAGGACAATTTTTAAATATTGCTCTTATAAACTTAGAAAGATAATAGAATAGTAGTAGATCTTGCATTAGTATGAATTTTCTGAAGGGTATGAAATCTGAAACTCAAATGTCTGCCATTATTTTTCTAACTTCAGTCATTAATGATTTGCCACTCATTTGCCAGAAAACCACAATTCTATGAAAAATGGACCAAAAATGTGATGCAAAAATATAAAATTGCCACACAATACAGCTGGGAACCTGTCAGAGAAGAGAGACCTTTTTAATATTAGTACTGTTAACTTGAGCAACTGACAAAATTGGAGAATCTACATGCATTTCTGAAATAAAAGTAATCTATAACTCTGATGATTACAGTTATTTATAATTGTAAACCCACCACGTTTTCTTCCAAAATTGCTATTTTGCGGAGGGATTATTAGGGGGAAAACAACATTTTGAGCCAAAATTGGGGACATTTGAGAGGTTTGGATATTCCTAATTCTATAAAGCAATTTATATGTACCTCTCAACCTCTTAATGCAGGAAATCTGGACAAGGCCAGATATATTGGGGGGAACAATACATACAAACAGTACTAAAAATTGCTCTTGTATAAACTTAAGACAGTTGATAGAATAACAGGTCTTGCTTTAGCATGCATTTTTCTGAAGGTCATGATGTCTGAAACTTAATGTCTGTCATTATTTAGTGACTTCATTCCTAAATGATTTGCAAGAAAAACACAAATTTCATGAGGAACAAACCAAAAATAAGAAGCAAAAATCTATTCATTCTGCAAAAATCTGGACAGTTGAGATGTATAGTTCAGCCAGGCCTATCTGAGTTTGCTGTCCTTCCCCCCTCACAAAATCATGGTCGAATGGAGCCACCCCCCTACAGCCATTCCAATGTCCCATTCCTTGGTTATTTCGCCCCATTTACCATAAACACTGTAATGTGCATGCTGCTTTCCTTCTGCAATGATCTGGATTTAATTTGAAAGTTTTATTTTACAGTTTACAACACAAACACTTAATAGATATCTGTTGAACAAAGCAATGCAGTCTCACAATGAAAATAGACTTAGCATTAAAACTTCTCTGCCCTTGAAACTCTCATTCATTGAAGCAGCATTGAAATCAACATTCAAAGAAAATACATTTTGCCAGTGGAAGATAAAGATTAACTTTGGGCTGTTTTCAAATCATAGGCCCCTTGCACATGAAACATACATGTGCTCTTTGATACACCTTCCTGATTATATTAAATTATATTCTTTGTACAATACAGTACAGTTGTTAGAGAGTGTTTTAAATTTATTGTTTTGAACATTTTATCAATAAAAATTGAAACAAAATGCATGCACCAACTGCCTAATTCAGAACATTTCCATCATAAAAGTCTACTCAATATTCTACAGTCCACCAGTAACAGTCCACCAGTATCAATAAATATGCACAATATCTGAAGTAGTAAAAGTCATCTAAATAATTCCCACATTAAAGAAATCTGTAACTAATGAAGAGGTTACTGCTAGCAAACAACTTGATATTTCATTGTTTCATCTACAAATAAAGTGCCTGTTGCCCTTGAGGAATAAATTGTCTACGTTGCATTAAAAAAAATAAGCTAGTAATATTGCAATAGGGAATGGATGACAACAGGTTCATTGTTACTAGGTTGTTGTTTGTCTTTCGGCTTTTTCCCAGTAAGGGGTCACCACAGCGGAACTCCGGTCCACTAATGATTGGCAGTAGATTTTTTACGAAACGTCAAGGTGCCAGCTCGATGCCCAACCTTCAACGAAGGCACGCCCATTTATGCACGTATGTCTTTCAAACACTACCCAACCGCGGGGAGGACATGCAGACTCCACACAAAAGGCACTCCCAAGCCAAGCCGAGAATCGAATGGGAGAACCTCTTGCTGTGAGGTAACAATGCTACCGCTGTACCTTCACCAAAAAGGACTGCAGCATCCACCCCCCTTTACAACACAGTACAGTATCAGCAATGCATCTACCTAATGTGGGAGTAGAACCCACAGCCTTCTGCATCAAAAGTACACTACCTGTTGTGCTATTAACAATACAAGCAGACTCCGCATAAGCAGGACTAAACTTTAGTTCTCCTGCAGCTCTCAGCTCCTTGTAAAATCTACTCGACACTCAGCTTTATCTCTGAACTTTGCAGCACAAGAAATCTGGAAAAAGCCAACATTTATCGGGGGGGGGGGGACAAAAGCCCAAAAACCAGGAACTCATTTTAAACTTTGCTTGTATAATGTTGGAAAGTTGCTAGAATAGGATGCTGTGTTACCACCATACATTTTACAGCCAAGTCTCAAACCCAAGACCCTGTGCAAAACAGTCAGAGAAACATACCACTATGCCATAGCAACTGTTTTGTGAACATAGCTCTCAACCTCTTAGCGAAAGACACCTGGACAAAGCCAGTAATGGGGGAATACAGCCCTCAAACATATTGAGTGAATTCAGTTCTTGCCATAGCTCTCGACCTTAGCACAAAAAACCTGGATGAAGCCAATAATTGGGGAATACAGTCAAAAAATTAGGGACAAATTTGAAATATCCAATCTTATAAATTTAGAAAATTGCTAGAATAAAGAATTTTGTGTTACCATGAACTTTCTGAAGAATATGAAGTCTGAAATTCAAATGCCTGTAATTTTTATTTAACATGTTAACCAGGAAAGTCTGAATTGGAACAAAAGCCAACTTTTAGCAGAGCAGGGAGAAACACTCCAGACATATAGACTCCACACAGAAGGTACCCTAGCCAAAAATCAAACCAGAGAACCTGTAGCTGTCAGGCAACAATGCACTACTGACTTTGCAAGGGAAAAACAAACATTCAGAAATCACAGATTTTATGGCGAACAGAACAAATATGAAGCAAAAATCTGTTTTTATTTACAGATGATGGTGGGTAGGAAAGTCAGGCCCTTGCCACCTGCACTTAAGGTACAGGGTTCAAGCCTGACCTCTCTAGCCACCAGCAGATATTGACTGGGGCATTTCACACACACACACACACACACACACACACACACACACACACACACACACACACACACACACACTTAAAAAATAAAAGTACTGCTTACCTAACAAATTACCCTATTCATAAAACAAGTGCTGAGGAAAAAAGTATATAAACTACTATCAAATTCTTCAGATTTATGACCTCAGATTGAATTCAAATGATGAAAGCAATATAATGTAATTTTTAATTTATATCTAGAAATTAAAAGAGAAAAAATTGTGACTATAACAAGCTATTAATAAACCAAAAAGTGGTAATCAAGCAGAGTGCATAGCGAACATAGAGCTGTAGAAACAATTTGTACACACCTCTCCTCTCAGTAAGTCAAAAATGTAGATTTTGGGGTTTCGATCATATGACTAGATACAGTCAGCTGACTTGGCAAAGACAGTAATTGAAATGCTGAGGTCAGTGACTTGCCATGCTGCTGATCCATGTTCTACTGTGCTGCTGATGCAGGCTATGACAGACTATGAACAGAGTTAAGGACCTCTCATCTATGTAACAGGCATGGTGCTCCAATTGTCTCACATAGTATATGTGAAAAGAAGTGACATCTGAAGAGAGAAGTTATTAAGTTAGGGTTGTTTCTTATGATTTATATCACCCTTCATATGTCAATGCCTTTGGCAGACTATATGACTGGATGAGATTCTACTGCATGGTGTCTCATATGTATAAAGCAATTCTGCACTGTGCTGTGTCCATCAACTCACATTTCTGTCTAAAGCTCATCATTGTATTTGACATCAGTGCAGCAGAACCCAGGTCACCTGCACATCAAGCTACTCATAGCTGCTTACAGCTGACTGCCTTTTCTGAAATGGCTTATTGGTGGTTTGTCACCTGCATGTGTCAGAGGGCTACACAACTAAGGAAGGATTTTCTTATATAACCACAGATATAATTCAGACAGCAAGCAAAGTTAAAAGTGCAAGCTCCTTAGGTTTTAACAAAACACCTGGTGGTGTCTTAAGTAGAATCAGGGAAAGAGAATAATAACATAGTAATTGGTGCTGCCATCCGCTAACAAATAGACTCAAACCAACATAAGATCATCAAAATGGCTGAGTCCAAATAGAGCAGCAATACTGCACCCCAACAGCTTTCTCCACTGGTGGTAGAACTTAAACAGAAGTGAATAACAAATTGCATGCAGCAAGGAAAATTCCAACGGAGTACCAAAACATTTGTTGCTACAAGTAATATTTATTAAGCCACTAACTCAAATTCAGACATACTGTCTTTTTACATTAAGAAGGTTCGTGGTCTGCACTCTGTGGGAGGAGAGGCTGGACTCTGCCCTTCTGAGCTGGGAATTTCTGGTTAAAGTCTTATAGTGCCTGCATATTTGAACTGTTTCTTACTGAAATTGGTACACCTTGTTTGCTGTAGCATAGACTAGATCCAGGCCTGCTGAATCTAGCTTTGTTTGTATGCTTGTTGTTTGTTTGCTTATTTCCCTGAAATGCTAATTTCACCTAAAATGCGGCTTTTCAGTGCTTCTGTGGATCCCTAGTGATATCTGCATTGCTTACTGTACTTATTTCCTTGTTTCACTTGAACAAAAGTTACTGTTTGTCGGTTTTGCATTTAAGTTACCTGTAACACATTGCATTTAAGCTACCTGACACTTGCTCACTAAGTCAGCACTAAAAAATTAAAAGCACTACACCCTCACAAACTCCTCTTGAGTACCTTGTTCCCCATTGGCCCTTTTTTCAATTATAAAGGAATTCCCAATACTATTCTAGCATGTCCAAAGGTCATTTGTCAATCTCCTCTCCGGTCCAGCTGGTGAATCTGGGAATCTTGAGGCAATGTTACAATTGCCTCATGTACACAGACAACCCTCTCCTCCTCCCAACAATTTCCAACACATGTGAGAGATGCAACCATATAGCCAAACTGGAGGCTAAGCTCTCTCAACTCAGTACTGGCGTAACCAGTCAGGAGGAGAAGGAAACCACACTCACTACAATTCCAGTCTCACATAGACCTACCACGACAGCAAACCAAACGCATAAACCCACAAAAACATACTCGGAGGCTCTAAATAAAAATCTGTCTAAGCAGCAGAGACCTCCAAAGCAGACACCCAAGCAACCGCTACCCCAAAACAAAACACGTGCAACACATAGCTCACAAAGCCAGTGTGCTGAACAGTCACAGCCCTTAAGGCTAAACAACACACCTGATACACTTGTAATAGGTGACTATCATCAGGCACACTGACGTCCTGCTCACCAGGCTGAACACGGAGAAGGTCATGGTGAGCTGCCTGTCGGGCGCTAGGATCCGCTACATAACACAAGCACTCAGGTCACTTCAAGGCAAGTACAAATATGGCTCAGTCATTGTCCATGCTGGTGTGAATGACCTGAGACGTACCTCCCTGGACTACATGGAAAGAGACATAGAGGAGCTCTCTGAGCATGTAGCCCAGGCCGGTATGACCCTGACCTTGAGTAGCATCTTACCCTCACAAAGAATGATGCCACAATATGAAGACAAGATGATCAATTTCAACAATTGGCTTAAGTATTGGTGTCATTCAAAGGGGATCCAATGCCTGTCAGCCTGGGATGACATGCTCGCAAAGCCACGATGCGTCACTAGGGACGGCTTGCACCTGTCACCCCTGGGCTTTCAGATATTGGCAAAGGCTCTTGCTACCCCCATAGTGCCTTTTTTAGGCAAAACTCAAAAGACAAACCCACCTCCATAGGTATCACAAGGGATAAGAAACTAAGAGTAATGCTACTCAACGCCAGAAGTCTAAACCTCAAGATGCATGCACTCGAAACTCTCCTTAGCATGGAGAACATCGATATCTGTGCAGTAACAGAAACCTGGTTCAAGGCTCCCGAGAGCACCCCAGCACTACCAGGTTATATCTCATACCATGCTTTTCGGCCCCAAAACTTGGACCGAACCACAAAAGGAGGGAGAGTATCAATATTCATCAAAGATACCCACACCTCCAGGTTGGTGGCACAGCATGAAGCATCAGAGACTATCCATGTGCAACTAACAGTGGGTAAAACTGCCTTCCAGTTTATGGCCTGCTACAGACCACCCTCCCAAACCCAGGAACCCTACTCAGCTTTCCTGAGAACACTGGAAAATATGAAGGTCTCTCCAAACACCATTATATTGGGCGACTTCAACTACCCAAACATAGACTAGGAGCATTACTCTAGCTCCAACACCCTAGCCCAAAGGTTCCTAGAATTTATAAACTCAAATGCTATGGAACAACTTGTTACCACTCCCACAAGAGGGGAAAACATACTGGACCTAATCATCACCAACATGGGGACTCTATGCTCCAGACCAGAAGTGTATCCCTCACTGGTAAGATCAGACCATAAACTAATCTCACTGGATATTCACATCCCGACCCCACCCCCTGCCCAGAAAACCACAGTGAAAAACTTCTCTAAAGCAAATTTCACTGTCCTCAAAACTGAGGTGGAATCCTTCAAAGACCCTGGGCCTGTGGAAAATACAGCCCAGACTGCAGAATCCTTTATAAATGCATTCTATGAACACCTTCAGGAATGCATGGATCTTGCAATCCCAAATAAAACCAAGACCGAATCCTCTAAAGGCAGACGTCCTGTCTGGTGGACCCCAGCCATAAACAAACTATACAATAGAAGGAGAAAGCTACTACATGATAGAGCAAAATCCCAAAAAGGAAAGGCATCTCTGATCAGTATTAGCAAAAAACTACAGGCACTCATAAAATCGTCTAAGGCCAGCTTCGAGAGAAAAATTGCACGGGACACTAAGGATAATCACAAGGCTTTCTTTAATTATGTTAGGAACCTGGGTGGGAATTCCCAGATATGCTCAGAATTAGTCCAAAATGACAAAAAATACACCGTACTCACAGACATTGCCAACATCCTAGCTGACAGGTTCAGCGCAAACATCTCCCCCCCTCCCCACCAAAAGGGCAAATATCTAGGCCAGCAGAGTGCTGCCCCCCTGACATCTCAGAGGCTCAGGTAAGAGCCGCCCTCTCCAAAGCAAAAATCACAACATCAATGGGACCAGACGGTGTCCCGGGCTGTGTCCTACATGAACTCCAAGAAGAGCTAAACCCAAACATAAAACTACTGTTCAATCTCAGCCTTACTACAGGATATGTACCCAAAGAGTGGCATACAGCAACAGTGGTCCCTCTCCACAAAGGTGGTGCCTCAACGGATCCTGGAAACTATCGCCCCATAAGCCTGACTAGCTTGGTCTGCAAAGCTATGGAAAAGATCATCATGGACCTCATAAATAAAGATATTGGGGACCTACAGACACTGGATCCTACCCAGTTTGGCTTTGTTAAGGGCAGATCCTGCCTCTTAAACCTGGTCGATATCTTTGAAACAGTTACCAAGACCATTGATGAAGGGAAGGTGGTCCACACAGCCTACCTGGACCTTGCAAAAGCCTTCAATACAATACCCCACTCGGGCATTATAGATAGGCTCACCAGCTTAAATATAAACCCCTATGTCACTAGATGGGTTGCAAACTGGCTCAAGGACAGAACCCACATGGTTAGAATTGCTGGAGCAATGTCAGACTCCAAACCAGTTACAAGTGGCGTCCCACAAGGCTCAGTCCTGGGACCTCTCTTGTTCGGTATATATTTCTCTGAGGTACAGGCCAACACGGAAGGACTGTGGCTGACCAAGTTCGCAGATGACTGCAAACTGGGTGCCATAATCGACTCTCCAGCTGACACAAGCATCCTCATTGAAACAGACAACTGATGCCAGAGCCATGGCCTCAAGCTAAACGCCAAAAAGTGTATAGTCATCCCCTTTGGCAAAAACAAAGTGCCAACAAATTACCACATAGGTGGTAATCCTTTAAGTACAGAAGAAGTAATTAGGGACCTGGGGACCCAAGTTGATAGCAATCTCTCATTTGACAACCACGTGGCCAAAGTGGTTAGAAGAACATTTTATATAGCCCACCTAATCATGAAGGGATTCACATCTAGATCAGGGGAGGTCATCGTGCCTCTTTACTCATCCCTCATCAGGCCCATAATTGAGTACAATGCCCCTTTTGGGATGTACCTTACCAGACACCTGCAGAAACTGGAAAGACCCCAAAAGTACCTCACCAAGAGGATCAAAGGACTCAAACAGATGCCATATGTTGCCCGGTTAAAGAAACTCCAGCTCTACTCAGTGGCATACTGCCTGCTCAGAGGCGATCTGTGCCTGACGTATAAAGCCATGTCCAACCCGGAATTAATGGACATGCTGCACCTCAGAAAATCCAAATCCCATCAAGCTACGTGCTCGAGAGACTTGAACCTCAGCACTGAAATAAATAGGACATGCTGGAGGGACAGATTCATAACCCAGAGGCTCCCTTCACTCTGGAATAAAATCCCAGTCCAGGTTAGGCAGAGTCCCTCATTGACTCTCTTCAAGAGGATTCTTGATGAATGGATGGGAGATCATAGGTTTACCCCGGGTATCACGTCTGTGTCACTGTTAAACAGAGGCACAATATACTAACCTCAAAAAAGGGCATAGCAAAATTAATTTAAAATGGGTGGCGAAAGCCCAACACACTCTGGCTAGGCTTATAAATGCCCTAGGGCAGATAGCCTAGTATGAACCTATGAACCTATGAACCTACAGTCTTAGTACAGCAAAGACACCAGAAATGAGTTGGCAAATGAATCTCTCTACTCATCATCGAACAAAAATAATAGTTCATTCAACCTATCAGTCCACTTACAAAATTATTGCTCCCAAAAAAATCACTACAGCCAGGGCTAAATCACTAGTTACAAACCAAGACATCACCACCATTCTGCAATCTATACTGTCTGTTCACATACACATACACACACACACACACACACACACACACACACACACACACACACACACACACACACACACACACACACACACACACACACCTCTTACCTGGAGCGACGTGCCATTAAATCCATAGCTGTCCCTTAGTGCACTACTTGCCTGCCCGCCCACGCATTACGTCCGTTGCAGCACATACACCACGAGAGATGCCCAATGAGACTCCAGCCTGCCGACTTTGCAGTCTGAGTCCAATCTGTTTCCAGGGACAGTCTATGCAGTTACAACTGCATAGACTTCTGGGATCTCTGTTCCTACATGTTTCCCAGACTGGACTGCTGCTGAAACAGTCTGCACATGCTCCAGACTGTCTCAGCAGCAGTCTGGACTAGTGCACATGTGCAAAAGTCCGCGAATTTTAATTTTTCTTAAATTTTTTTTCTTTTATTTTCTTTAATTTCTTTATTGTTTTATAGCTGGGGGAGGCTGCAGTCCGGCAGTCCAATAGCACTGCCACCCCTGGTGAGAGGAAAATGAATAATTGGAAAGTTCCTACTCTATGCAGATGATGGCATATTGCTGTAAAAATATAGAGAATAATCCCTGCAGGACATTCTTCTAATGTTGGAGAACTTTGAGATCATCTCCAGGCACTTTATGTAAACAAAAAAAAAACTGTTCTGATGAAGATAGAATTATGTAAAGGAGAAGGGTGAATAAGAGAGATCAAGGAAACCATGAAACAGGAATGCTTTGTACTACTGGTGGGAAGGATAACTGAAGACAATTAGAGACAAGTTGATGAGGCTGGAAAATAAAGTCAAGGAAATACTAAATAAAGGGGACATGAGTGCATTCCCAACATTAGGGAGGGAGATATGGTAAGGACGATGGTTAACCCTTTCATCATGCATGAACTGAAAAACTTTCCAATATACTCAGTGGAGGGGCAATTAGAAAAATCCAAACACATCTGCAGAATTCAACGGAAAGGTGAAATGTAAGAAGAATGGGGAAAATAAGTCAAGACCCTATAGGAAGAGTGGAAGCTAGAGATTACGTCACCTCTCAATGTAGATATACATTAAATTGCATACAGTAGATGGAGGTGGGAAGGAACAATATTCCAGGAAAAGATAAGCAAGGACAACAAAGCTGGCTGGCCAAGTTCTGAGAAAAGATTATAAAAGGCATCAACAAATGGGGAAAAATGAAATAGGGAGAGACCAAATAAGAACCTCTAGGGAAAAGATGTCTGGATAAGGGAATAAGAAAAGGAACACGAATCAGTCTAGACAGAGAAGAAGAACAGGAACATTAAACAATCTAAGTAGAGAAGACAGACCAGATTCAGGCCTGCTGAAGCTAGCTTTGTTTGTATAACTTGAGCAGTGATCCAGGCCATCTTTTTATGGAGAAGGTTCCCCTGCACCCTAGTGGCAGGAGTGTGCAGTTAGAACTTGTCTGATTGAAGACTGCTGGAACAGGACTCAGTTTTGAGCTTTTTTTCTGGTTAATTGGGTAACTTGTTGAAATCAGTTTGTTCATTTTCTATTGTTTTA
Source organism: Protopterus annectens (assembly GCF_019279795.1). Taxonomy (NCBI): domain Eukaryota; kingdom Metazoa; phylum Chordata; order Ceratodontiformes; family Protopteridae; genus Protopterus; species Protopterus annectens. The sequence goes on along the minus strand of NC_056741.1, from coordinate 268,470,345 downwards.
TATATATAAAAAATGCACTTTATTCATCTGCTTTTACTGTATTTGTGTTTCTTCCTACTTTACTACTAAGGGCATTGACTACAACTCTGATCTGAGATATATAACATTAAGTATCCTTTTCTGTGAATTTAAAGAGTTTTTTTTGATTGTATCAGCTTTATTTTCTGAAAAAAAAACAAAAAAAAATACTTGTTCCCCGCCTTTCTAAACTAGTATAGTCCACTTTTCAGGTTAGTGCTGAATTCAGGGCTGTGATACAAATCTCTATATGTGCCCATACCTTACTTGGATAGAAGGAAGTTTCTCTGTTCATCTGTGACAGAGGGGAGCTTTAGCAGCCTATCTGTCCCTGGAGGAGTGGTTTTAGCCCAGAAATTAGTAGTTTATTGGCCATTTTGGGCAAATTTCTATCTCTTTCATTTCCCTGCTATAAAAAACACATTTGCCCAGTTTTGCACGCCGGTTAGCTAGGGTATAACTATTCACAGCTCCACAAAGTCTTCTCTTCAATTTTTCCCTTGGAACTAGACAACCTTTCAACTTAAGCATTCAAGCCATTCATTTTTCAGCCCGGCACTTGCTCAAAACTCATAGCAAGCACTTATAAACCCTTAGCACTAGACCCCCCCCATACTGTACAGAAGGACAATGCTCTCTATTCAACCTTACCAGCCATTCAGTAAACCAGTTCACTGTACCTATCTAGGCATGTCCAAAGGGCAATTTCAGGTGTACTCTTCAGTCCAACTGGTGATTCTGGGCATTTTGAGACAATATTACAACTGCCTCATGTAGACAGACAACCGTCTCCTCCTACCATCAAACACTAATACATGCGAGAGATGCAATTATACAGCCAAACTGGAGGCTAAGCTCTCTCTACCCAAGACTGGATCAGACAGTCAAGAGGAGAAGGGAAATACTTGCATCACACCACCAGTCTCACATAGACCCATTAAACCAGCACCAGCAAAACACACATAAATACACACGCTAAATAAAAATCTGCAAAAGCAACAGAGACCTCCAAAGCAGACATCCAAGCAACTTCCACCCCCAAACACAAACCATGAAACACATGCTTCACAAAACCAGTGTGTCACGCAATCACAGCCCTTAAGGCAAAATAACACCCAACATACTAGTAATAAGTGACTCTATAGTCAGGCACACTGACATCCCACTCACTACTATGAATAAGGAGAAGGTTACTGTTAGCTGCCTGTTGGGTGCTAGGATCCGCCACATAACACAAGCACTCAGGTCACTCCAGAACAAGTACGAATATGACTCTGCCATTGTCCACATGGGTGTGAATGACCTGAGCCGTACCTCCCTGGACTACATGAAAAGAGACATGGAAGAGCTCTCTGATCATGTAGCTCAGGCCGGTATGACCCTGACCCTGAGTAGCATCCTGCCCTCACCAAGAATGATACCATGATATAAAGAAAAAAATTATCAATTTCAACAATTGGGTACATTTCTGGTGTCATTCAAAGGGGATCCAGTGTCTGCCTGCCTGGGATGACATGCTCGACAAGCGACGCTGCTTTGCTTGAGATGGCTTGCACCTGTCACCCTTAGGCTTTCAAATACTGGCCAAGGCTCTTGCCACCCCCATAGTGCTTTTTTTAGGGAAGGCTCAAAAGACAAACCCACCACCATAAATAGCACAAGTAACAAAAAATTGAGGGTAATGCTACTCAATGCCAGAAGTCTAAACCTCAAAATGCATGCACTCGAGGCACTCCTCAGTATGGAGAAAATCGATATATGTGCAGTAACAGAAACCTGATTTAAGGCTCCAGAGAGCACCCCAGCACTACCAGGCTACAACTCATACCATACATTTCAGCCACAGAAACCGGACCGAAATACAAAAGGCGGGGGCATATCCATATTCATCAAGGATACCCACACCTCCAGGTAAGTGGCATAGCACGATGCTTCAGAGATCATCCATGTGCAACTAACAACAGGCAAAACTGCATTTCAAATTGTAGCTTGCTACAGATCACCCACCATGTCCCAGGATCCCCATTCCTCATTTCTGGAAACACTGGTAAACATAAAGGTCCTACCCAACACCCTAATATTGGGTGATTTCAATTACCCAAACATTAACTGGGAGAACTACTCATGTACTAACTCCCTTGCCCAACAGTTCCTAGAATTTATAAACTCAAATGCCTTGGATCAGCTAGTCAACACTCCCACCAGAAGTGACAACGTATTGGACGTGGTCATCTCCAACATGGGCGACAGATGTTCCACACCAGAGGTCAACCCCTCGTTGGTTAGATCTGACCATAAACAAATCACTTTGGATATCCACATTCCACCCCCACCCATGGCCAGGGAAACCACCGTGAAAAACTTTTCAAAAGCAAACTACACATTACTTAAGACCGAGGTGGAAAGTTTCAAAGCCCCCATGCTAAAGGATAATGCTGCCCAAGCTGCAAAATCCTTTACTAATGCATTTTATGGGCACCGACAAGAATGCATGGATCGTGCTATCCCAAGCAAAGCCAAGACTCACTCTTCCAAGAAAACGAAACCAGTCTGGTGACCCCTGCCATAAACAAACTATACAATAGAAGGAGGAAACTAGTACAGAAAAGAGTAAAATCCCAAGAAGGGAAGACGACCCTGATCAGTATCAGCAAGAAACTACAATCTCTCATAAAATCATCCAAGGTGAGCTTCGAAAGAAAAATTGCCAAGGACTCCAAAGATAACCACAAGGCATTCTTTAGCTATGCAAAGAATCTAAGTGGCAATGCTCAGATCTGCTCAGAGTTAGTGCAAAATGGCACACAATACACTGAATTGACCGATATCGCCAACATCCTGGCAGACAGGTTCAGTGCAAACTTCACCCCCCTCTCACCCCCAAAAGGGCCCATAACCATACCAGAAGAATGTAGAGTCCCTGAAATCACAGACACTCAGGTTAAAACAGCCCTATCCAAAGCCAAAAACACAGCATCAGTGGGACCAGATGGTGTCCCAGGCTATGTCATACACAAGCTCAAAGATGAACTAACCCCTCACCTAAATACACTGTTCAAACTCAGCCTCTCCACAGGCTACGTACCCATAGAGTGATGCACACCAATGGTTATTCTGATCCACAAAGGTGGAGCCACAAAAGACCCTGGGAAATATTGCCCTATAAGCCTGACTAGCTTGGTCTGCAAGGCTATGGAGCGCATCATCATGGAACTCATTAACAGAGACATTGGGAACCTCCAAACACTGGCCCCTAGCCAGTTTGGCTTTGTTAAGGGCAGATCATGCCTCCTAAACCTGGTGGACTCCTTTGAGACAGTTACCAAGGCTATAGAAGAGGGAAAGATCATACACACAGCCTACCTAGACCTCGCTAAAGCCTTCAACACCATTCCTCATTCTGGTAATCTAGACAAGCTCACCAGCCTGAACATAAACCCCTACGTCACAAGATGGGTTGCCAAATGGCTCACGGGCAAAACCCACATGGTGAGGGTTGTGAGAGCTAGGTCCAACTCTAATCCGGTTACAAGTGGCATTCCCCAGGGCTCAGTCCTAGGACCCCTCCTGTTTGGCATATACTTCTCAGAGGTACAGGCAAGCAAAGGAGGACTATGGCTGAACAAGTTCAGAGACGACTGCAAACTAGGGGCAATAATTGACTCTCTGGATGACACAGACATCCTCCAAAAGGGTCTCACTGAGACAGATACCTGGTGTCAAAATCATGGCCTCAAGCTAAATGCCAAAAAGTGCATAGCCAACCCCTTTGGAAAAAACAAAGTACTCACAAACTACCACATAGTTGGTAGTCCCCTAAATATGGAAGACGTAATAAGGGATCTGGGGATCCAAGTAGATAGTAATCTCTCCTTTGATAATCACATTGCCAAAGTGGTTTGAAAATCCTTCTATGTGGCCCGCCTAGTCACAAAAGGGTTTGCATCCAGATCAAAAGAGGACATTGTTCTCCTCTACTCATCACTCATTAGACCCATCATAGAGTACAACGCCCTATTTGGGATGTACCTTACAAGACACCTGCAACAGCTGGAAAGACCACAGAAGTACCTCACCAAGAGGATCACTGGCCTCAAACAGATGCCTTATGCAGCTCGACTGAAGAAACTCCAGCTGTACTCGGTTGCATACCGCCTACTCAGAGATGATCTCTGCCTGACATACAAGGCCATGTCCAACCCAGAATTGATGGACATGCTCCATCTGAAGAAAACCATATCCCCTCAAGCCACATGCTCTAGGGATCTAAACCTCACCACAACAATAAATAGGACGTGCTGGAGGGATAGATTCCTGTCCCAGAGACTTTCCATGCTTTGGAACAAGATTCCAATCTACATTAGGCAGAGCTCCTCACTAACACTCTTCAGGAGAAACCTTGATGAGTGGATGGGAAAGAGAAAGTTTACCCCGGGGATCACATCAGTGGCTCTGCTAGACATAGACACAGGGAACTACTCTAAGGGGGCGGCAAAAGCCAACACATTCTGGCTAGGCTTATAAGAGTCCCAAGGGAAGCTATCTTTCAACTCAGAGACATGGCTGCAGTCACAATTTGAGCTCTGAAAACAAGGGTGATTAATTCACCTGATGTTAAAAGAAAAATGGAAAGAAAAGAGAAGGTAAAGAATAGAAGAGGAGAAGGTGCCATCAAGATTAAAAAACAAATGTGATAAAACAGATATGTGGGAACATATACACAGACATAAAGAGGCAAAGAGTAAGAGTGAATAATGTTAATTTGAAATAACTCCAGGATAGATGAAAGAGGATATCCCACCAAGTAAGTCTGGGAAAAAGCAAGGAATGTAATGCATGAAAGTATAAAATTTCATGGGATATGGGATCAATATATACAAATAGCCCATAGACTGTGTCTGGCAGCAAAATGTCTGGAGAAATAGGGAATAAAGGAGAACAGATAGCACTAGAGGGGAAATAGAGAAGAAAAGAGAACAGACAGCATTGGAGGTGGAATCAGGGACAAGTGGGTAAAAAACATTTCTTGGAATGTGAATGGACCAAAACCATTTGCAACAAAAAAGGGCTGATATGGAAGAGGACATGTAAAAAAGAGTGTGAGAAAACTTGGTAATTCAGCATGGGAGGAATAGATCCAGAGGAACAAAATGGTTAGAAAAGGAATTATAAGCACATAGGATAGCTTTGGAGGTCTAAATAGCCAGAAAATGAGAGAAAATACACGTCATATTCAAACGTTGTATTAAGTCTTATTAAGGCTTATTGTACCATGCACACTAGAAACAGCCTGGGATTCCTAGATGAATTCTATGCACTTATAGGGCAGCTCAAAACACTGAAGACATGTATTACACATTGTCTTTGAACCCCTGTACCCTTTGCATGGCTGTTAATTACTACCACACTGTGCACAAGTTGTCTATAAATACCAGCCTACATCATTTTGCTTTACATTGTTTTTTTTCATGTTACTGCCACAATGCATACAGTCTTGAGTGTGTGTGTGTGTGTGTGTGTGTGTGTGTGTGTGTGTGTGTGTGTGTGTGTGTGTGTGTGTGTGTGTGTGTGTGTGTGTGTGTGTGTGTGTGCACGGGCATGTAGCTCACTTTTAGTTAGACAGCATCTTGGGCAACATATTTGGCTTATATGTGTAATCCTGTCAACTTTTATTGTTATACTGTTTTCATTCATGTTTCCTTGTTGTCACTGTATTTTCCATTTCTATATTAATATCATATGCTTATTTGCCATCATTCAGTGATTTTTAACTGTACAATCAAAAGCTCATACACAGGACACATACCAATGGTATTTTTAGGTTTTAAGTTTGAGTGTTTCATCAGCTTGCATCTTATGTAGTTGCTACAAACTATTTTCCCTCTAATTAATGCGTAGCACCACTCAGGCATCAATGAGAAACTCACTCAGCTGGGAATTAACTCATATGTCACTAGATGAGTAGCCAACTGGCTTACCGACAGAATGCATACAGTCAAAGTTGGGGATTCCACCTCTACCAGCAGACCAGTTACCAGTGGTCTACCACAAAGATCTGTGCTGGGCCTCTTACTGTTTGCAATCTGTTTCTCAGAAGTCCAGGTGAAAATAGATGGCCTGTGGCTTACTAAGTTTGCCTATGACTGCAAACTGAGTGCAATTATTGAGTCCCCAACAATGTTGGCATACTACAAAAAGGGCTTACACAGACAAGTTATTGGTGCCAAAGCCACAAACTTAAACTGAAAGCAAAAAAATGCATTATCATCCCTTTCGGCAAAGGGGACATCCCTGCAAATTACAGTTGTAACAGTACCTCCCATAGCTCAAACTCTTTGATGAGAGATTTGGGAACACAGGTTGATAGCAACCTTAACTTCAGTCACGATGTATCCACAGTGGTAAGTAAGGCCATCTGTGTTGCATATCTCATAAGCAAGGGCATCACATCTAGAGTTATGGATGTTATAACTCCCCTGTACTCATCCCTCATCAGACCACTAATAGAGTACAGTGCTCCCTTCGGTATGGACCTCACCACACACCTGCAGCAGCTGGATAGACCTCAGAGGTTTCTCATCAAGAAAACTCAGGTCCTTCAACACATGACCTAGATGGACAGACTGAAGGCCATGTCACTGTACTCTGTATCTTATAGGCTGCTGAGAGTCAGCCTGTGTCTGGCCTACAGAGCAGTCTTGGACCCTGCCCTAATGGAAATGCTGCACATCCACAAGTCAAATGGGACAAGATGCACTCACTCTAAGGATCTTAACCTAGCCTGTGACATTAACAGGACATGCTGGAGAGACAGATATATCTCCCAGAGATTGCCACTCTTCCGGAACAAACTCCTAATTCATGTAAAACAGAGCTCCTCAATGTCCCTATTTAAGTGTAATATAGACAACTGGATGGGAGACCGTACATTTCCCATGGGAGGTGTTACCTATGTTCCTCTTGGATAAGGGCAGTCAGTGCTGATCATAGACTCGCACTGCAAATATAGACCATATAACTTGGTCAATAAGGGAACAGGGGTATAACATGGCTAGGCTTATAAAGGCTCTATGGCCAATAGCGTAGTAACCTCCTATGAACCTATGAACCTACAAGCATATCTCTACAATTTCACAGTCATGTTCTTGGTGTTTCATACCAGTCATTTAACCATCAACAGTTCCCTGTGTACCCTGCTTTTTGTTGGAAAATAAATGCACGGCATATAGTACATTCTTTTTTTGCAAAGAGAAAGCTTAGGATTTGTATTTTATTTTTACCAAGCTATGTTTTTCCTCACATAAGAAAAATATTATATAGTTTGATGGTATCCTGGCAGAAATGTTGCATACCTGACTGGTTTTACATTTTCAATGAGGCCATTCATATTGAAACAGGGATCAAACCTTTAGAACTATTACTTTCAGTTTTCTGACAGGTTTCCTTGCAATTTCCAATAGCTGGATGTTAAATGTTGACATACTGAGCTATATCGAAAAATGTGAATGTGTGCAGATAACCATGATAAACATGCATACTTTTTTTGAACTGCAAGCCGGGGGGGGTTGTTGTTTGAAAATGAATTGTTTTAGGTGGACTCTTTGCACCTTACCCAGACAACGTGCTCCTCTCCCGTCCCTCCTTCCTTTTTTACAAAGCTTCCTTTCAAACCTAATTGAATCTGTTTATAATCAAGGATCTTTTAGCTCAGATGACCGATATAAATGGCCTGTTAAACTGTGTGCTAATTAAAGTACCCCATACATACAACACATCTTACACCTGTTACTCGCTGAACAACCTTCTCAAGCTTCCAGAAAAGAGCTGTACGATCACATAGACTATTCCTAGTATAGCTTGAAGAGACTGTTGAATGAATGCATAGTTTAAATGTAAGTTTTAAATAATTTAGAATTAATGCTAATTAAACCAGTACATTACTGAATGTGTGTGTGTGTGTGTGTGTGTGTGTGTATATATATATATATATATATATATATATATATATATATATATTGGTCTGAAGAAGCCACCAGTTTGCATGCCCTCTGTACCACCCAGTTTGTGATGTGGTACATATTTTAAATAAGCAGCTGTCTGACAGCTTTCCACAGTATATATCATGTAACAAAAGTAGTACAGCCTAGCCTATGATGCTGTATGTGCCTCCTGCACTGTATCCACAGTATATATCATGTAACAAAAGTAGTACAGCCTAGCCTATGATGCTGTATGTGCCTCCTGCACTGTATCCACAGTATATATCATGTAACAAAAGTAGTACAGCCTAGCCTATGATGCTGTATGTGCCTCCTGCACTGTATCCACAGTATATATCATGTAACAAAAGTAGTACAGCCTAGCCTATGATGCTGTATGTGCCTCCTGCACTGTATCCACAGTATATATCATGTAACAAAAGTAGTACAGCCTAGCCTATGATGCTGTATGTGCCTCCTGCACTGTATCCACAGTATATATCATGTAACAAAAGTAGTACAGCCCAGCCTATGATGCTGTATGTGCCTCCTGCACTGTATCCACAGTATATATCATGTAACAAAAGTAGTACAGCCTAGCCTATGATGCTGTATGTGCCTCCTGCACTGTATCCACAGTATATATCATGTAACAAAAGTAGTACAGCCTAGCCTATGATGCTGTATGTGCCTCCTGCACTGTATCCACAGTATATATCATGTAACAAAAGTAGTACAGCCTAGCCTATGATGCTGTATGTGCCTCCTGCACTGTATCCACAGTATATATCATGTAACAAAAGTAGTACAGCCCAGCCTATGATGCTGTATGTGCCTCCTGCACTGTATCCACAGTATATATCATGTAACAAAAGTAGTACAGCCTAGCCTATGATGCTGTATGTGCCTCCTGCACTGTATCCACAGTATATATCATGTAACAAAAGTAGTACAGCCCAGCCTATGATGCTGTATGTGCCTCCTGCACTGTATCCACAGTATATATCATGTAACAAAAGTAGTACAGCCCAGCCTATGATGCTGTATGTGCCTCCTGCACTGTATCCACAGTATATATCATGTAACAAAAGTAGTACAGCCTAGCCTATGATGCTGTATGTGCCTCCTGCACTGTATCCACAGTATATATCATGTAACAAAAGTAGTACAGCCTAGCCTATGATGCTGTATGTGCCTCCTGCACTGTATCCACAGTATATATCATGTAACAAAAGTAGTACAGCCTAGCCTATGATGCTGTATGTGCCTCCTGCACTGTATAAAAACAGACACTGAGTTTGTGAAATGGCACATGTTTTAATTAAGACAACCCTCCTAAGTGTTTCATGCTATACACACCTCTCAGCCTTTTAGTACAGGAAACCTGGACAAAGCCTAAAATAATGGAGATATAAAGGCCCAAAAAAGGGACAGATTTTAAATATTGCTCTTATAAACTTAGAAAGTTGTTAGCGTGATAGGACTTGTGTTAGCATGGATTTTTTGAAGGATATGAAGTATGAAACTTAGGTGTATGTCATTATTTTGTGACTTCAATCCCCAGTGATTTGTCAGAAAACTATAATATTTATAAAGAACAAACCTGAGATATAATGTGGAAATATGGACATTCATAGGATGGTACTAGGCTATCGGCCCTAAGGCCTATACAAGTCTGTGAAAATCTGGACAGCTGAGACATATAATGCTATATTGTAAGCCATGGTGAGTTCCCTTTGCTATATAACATACAGACACACAGCCTGTGACCCTGTGCACAGTTCCAGTGGTGTAACCCCAATTTCTAAGTACTTCCTACACTATCTATAATACATGATATCACACTACTGTGCCCCTGGCTACTTACTGCCTCTCCACTGAGTGCAGTCTCCCTGCATTAATCAGTGTGTCAGTGCTATGGACTATGGGTTGAACTGCTGCTCAATATACCATTCATGTTACATGAAGTGCCCTGACTGTGACATTCTGTGCCTAACTCAGACATCTGTCAGTATTTCTATACTACAGTCGGTTTGTAGCATGGAGTACAACTCTAAATTATTTAGACTTTTTGTCTAAAGTAACATGACTAAATCCACCATGTGCACAGGATTCCATTTGTATGACTTAGCTTCACACTCAGTACAGATTTACACAGTAAATTACCACCTTTCACCCTTGTTAATTATGAAAAAGTTGGGAACAGATTATCCACCAGGAACATACTGTTTTACCAATCTTTATTACAATCACAAAATAGCATTCTGCAAACCATCAGGCAGAAAAACACAATGTTAGTGTACAGATTTCATTGTTATTATACAATGATGGCTCATCTGTATTCAAAAATGGGCACACTGATTGGACAGCCCAATCAGCATACCTGCTGTAAATCGACCATATACCAACAGGATAAAGTCTGGCCGCTGAAGTATCATTAAGCAGGTGGACTTTCCACTGAAATATGCTGAGGGACAGTACAAAATAAAAGAAAACCATGTAAACAAAACAGAATCTATTTGCATACTGACATATCACAGAGTCTAAAATTCAGCTTGAAATGACTGTTTATTTGAAGTAAAGATGACAAACATTAAACAGTTTTCAAGAAAATAGTTATCTTTCTGTGTAAAAATGTAAACATCTGCACACTTGGTATTATGCTAATGAGTTAATCTGTAAAAGTGGTCTAGATCCACTGGGATCACATTTGTTTGTTCATTCCTTCACATTTTCATTAATTCATTCTTTCATTCATCCATTTATTTATTCGTGCATTAATTCACTCTTTCACTTATAGCCCCTGTATCATGTTCAGGACTGAGAGAACTAAAAGCTATCCAGACACTGAACAGGTGTACAACAGTGCAAACTAATACTGGAGAAGATGGCAGTACATTGCAGGATGCATGCACACCCTCACATTGAACACATGAATACTCACTACTGGCACTTATAGGACCACCAGCTGACTAACATGTGACAGAAAATCAAAGTTCCACATCAATAAATGCAGTTAGCCAATTGATCATTAAATAAGCAAGAGTGAAATAATAAGTTGTATCATTTAACAAAAATCTCTAGAACACTCTTCAGTATTTGCTGCATCTTGCATGTTAACCTATAATTGTGACTGCCTGACTAAAGTATCTTGTATCTTTACTGGCAATGATGTTTTTTTCAGTCTATCCAATGCTGTCAAGTTGCATACGACTCCTATAACAATCTCATGAATAGTTACCACCATCCATAGACTTTACTACGTGGAGTATAGAGTGGAAGTAGATTAACAGGCCTTTCTTTCATTTCAAGCACACACACACACACACACACACACACACACACACACACACACACACACACCTTATAGACCAGTTAGAGACACTAATCCATCTATCGTATACAGAGCTGGATCGTGGTCAAATGGGGCACTATGCAGTGTAATGGACAAGTCCCCCCCCCCCCGGAGCCATTCCAATGTCCATTACTTGGCTGTCTCTTCCCAGTTACCATAAACAGTATTCATACCTCTCAGTGAGTGACAGTGTAGACCCTTTATTGTTATAAAAAATAAAACTCGTGCTTTACTGGTAATGTTGGATGAATTACACAACATTGTATAAAGATCACTAGCATCATACCATAAGATCCAGACGTATGTTACACTGTTTAAATAGAAGAGTATTTATGAGAGCAAAAGAAATATTAACCACCTAATAACATATGCTAAGTCAATATGCACAATCTCAGTGGAAGTAAAAGCCGTCTGAATTATTCCACATTAAAGAGAACTATTACTAATGCAGAGGTTGCTGCTGGCAAACCATTTTGCATTTCAGTGTTTCACCTACAAATGCAGTACCTGCTGCCCTTGAAGAATACATTGCCTATGTTTCATTTAAAAACTGGTGTGCTGGTGATATTGCCATAACATTACCTGAACTAGATCAGCTGTACAATAGGGAATGGCTGGCAAATAATGACAACAGGTACATAGTTCCTAGACATGCTGTCCTGGAGACCATTAAGGAGCCTAGTCCAAATTCCAAATTGCTCCAAAGCACTATGGGTTAAGTAACTTGCTTAACGTCACAGCAGATAAATGAAGGTGAAACGATTCAAACCCTGCACCCTTGCCACAGGCACTAGCTCATTAACAGTTGGAGCTTTATTCATCTGTGCTAATTGCAAGAGTGTCAGCTGTTAACTAAATGCTGAATCCTTTACAAGCCAGTCTTGTAGAGAAAACTTTAAAACAATAAATTGTGACAACTACATAATGGATGCTAAAGATCAGACAGTTTTGATCATCACCATGCACTCTATATGACCTGACAAATGTCAGCAACTTTGCATTTGCTGAAGGCTGTAGAGAAGGTATTGCAAAAATATATTACTAAAATGCAACATGTTCAGACTACTAGATTGCAACGTTTCAACTATATTGCACAATCCATGCCTTTTTAATGAATTATTTCATTTTTATGTGCAATGAATAGAACAAAACAATTAAAGACAGCATACATTCTGCAGTAGCTTTGTTCAAAACCAAGTCTTAAAAAATCAGAAATATTACTGCATACAATGTACTGTTTTTGGGAGGAGGAGCTCTTATGCTTGCAGGCCACCTATACCACATTTTAACTTTCCTATGTCTTCTCTGTCATCGTGAAGAGCTATCCCAGCTGACATAACTCAGTCCAGGCCTGATCTACCTGAAGAATGGCTAATAATACTGTGTTGTTGCAGCATTCACCTCCAGAGTCAACACAGCCAAATCATGGTCAAATGGGGCCCTATACAGAGTAATGAATCAGGCCCATCCAGCCATACCAATATCCCATTAATTGTCTCTCTGTCCTCAGATACTATAAGCATTATTCAAACCTGTCTACATACATTCTATTCTCTTTTTTACTTTTACAATTATAACAAGGATTTGGATGTTTAAATTTGACAGAAAAAACAGTGACAGCCATTTCCTAAACAAAACAAAGCACTCTCACAATGAAAACAGCCTCAGCATGAGCAGCAGTAAACTTATTTTCCCTTGAAACTCACATTTAGTGAAAATGCATTTGGCAACCCATTATACTACAACAGATGTGCTGTGATACATACTCATATAGAGTTACAGCCTGGGATAGCCCACTGGAAACAAGTGCCCATTTTCAGAAGGAGTGCTGCCTGGTGAAGTAACTTGGCAGTCACATAAAAGACAAATGACAGTTGAGGGAATTAAACCATGTACTACAAGAAGCAGTTCTTTAACAGCTCATAGCCTTACTCATCTGCACTAAGTACTAGACAAACTGCTGTAGCCCAAGCACACTGCATTTCATAATCTGTGTACCTGTAAACAACAAGCTAATTAACAACATATTTGTAGTTAAAATATTAACATTAAAGTAAGTCAAATTTATTCACAGCTAAATACCAGATATTGTCTGCATTTAACAGAACAGGAAAACTAAGGATCACATCAAAGAACACGGTTCATATGATGATGTACCTGTTATCAATTTCCTTCCTTTACACCATAACTACACTGGATCATGGGTAGTTATTAGGCTTGCTGTCCAGGTGCGCATTGAGGAGACTAGCCCAAATTTCTAGTTGCCCCAAAGCACTGTCTAGTTAAGTGATTTGCTCAAGGATAGGACAGGGCATGGCATAAACAATGGGGCAAAAAATCAGAGATGTTCTGCAAAACTGGAGACAGATAAGAGCAGACTATTCTAAATCACATAAAAGTTAACAGAACAACAGGTTTTGCATCAACATATATTTTATAAACTACACAACTGTTTAACGCTATGAATGACATTTACAGACTGTAACCATCACTGATTTATCACAAGAAGGAAATAAGTTGAAGGAGGCCTGGCAGTTGGTGTGGAAAATTAAGAAACTTGACCCCTAGGGTAAGGTAAAGGGTTTGACACAGAGCAATTCACTTAAGTAGACAGTGCTCCAAATTGGAGGTATTTCACACAGACACACACACACACACACACACACACACACACACACACACACACACACACACACACACACACACTACTACTACTACCTGGTTGCTTGCAAATTGATGGCTGCAGATCTGATTGGCTGTCATAAATAATACTGCAAAAAGGTTCCTTTCTGCACTTTCTAACTTTATTTGCTCTGGTCCACTCCTGACTATCCCACACATCATGCTACTCTGCAAGTAGCTCTGGGGGCTAAACAGGAAATCCCTTTTGTTACAGGGAAAATGGGCTGTAGAGATCACTCTGTTCACAGCCATTTTAAGGGGAAAGTGGACCTTAAAAAATAATAATGTTACATGGCCAGTCCCCCAGCCAGTACTGGGCCCTTGGCAGATGCCTAGGTCACCTTGTGCTGGATCCAGCCCTGGTTGTAGGCTTTTGGGATGTGGGAGGAACCCAGAGTACACAGACAAAACCCACATGACCACAGGGAGTACATACAGACTTCATTCAAAAGACACCCTATCTGAGAACTAAACCAGAGAACCAGTTGCTGTGGGGTGACAGTGCCACTCACTGTGGCCCTGCATTGCTCCAGTTATATTTTGCCTACTAAATTCTTCCTGAAGTGTTTAAGTTATTTAATACATTAATGCACACATTTAATTTTTTTGGTTGGGAGGGTGGCCTAATGGTTAAGGTGTTTGCCTTACAAGCACAAGGTGCAGGGTTTGAGTCTCACAAGGGATAACTAGCTAGGCTTAAAATGACTCATAAGAGCAGTTAGCTTAGTACTAACCTATGGACCATTGTAGCCCTTGATTCCACCATATTTTTTTAGGAGAAGATGTAAGCTATATCACATTTGCAGTATACCTCTCAACTTCTTTGTTCAAAAATTGAAAGTCAAAAATAATGGGGAGGCAAAAGGTCAAAATCATGGACAATTTTTAAGAATTGCTTAGAATCACTCAAAATGAATAGCTCAAAGACGTTTGATAGAATATGCTTTTTCTAAACATTAAGAAGTATGAAACTCTAATGCTTGGCATTATTGACTAACTGAAATCCTTAAGGAATTACCAAAAAAATAAAAAAGTACATATGAGGAAAGGGCAAAAGTATGAGCCAAATGTAAGCTCTTTCAGCAAAATTCTGAACAGATGAGAGATATGCATTGCAGTACTTTCTGTATTTACTATGAATCCTGTAGATAGCAGCACATTTATTTTGAATCTTTCTCCAAAGTATGAAAACCAGAGCTGTTAGAATGATTACAGTGGAAATCATGAGCAAAAATGCTTGACATCTTGTTATCTGATGTAGTCTTCTAGGTGTTTGCTTGGGTCTATATTAAAAGACCGAAGAGGTGTTTCAGCGAACACCTCTTGGTCGACACGTAATGAGCGAATGCACTAAAACATGAACGCTCAAAACAGCCATTTCTTTCTCTGGGAAAGAAATTGCTAGCACAAACACACACACACACACTTTAAAACATAACAACATAGGGGGCTTCACCCCCCACACCCCCCCAAAATAAATATACCAACTCCGAGATTGCACTACAGTGAGGAAAGGGGTGAACACACAGGGGTGGCCAAGTGATTTCTTTCGTAGGGAAAGAAATCACTGTTTTGAGCATTCGCGCTTTAGTGCATTCGCTCATTATGTGTCGACCAAGAGGTGATCACTGAAACACCTCTTCGGTCTTTTAATATAGACCCATTTGCTTATATGTTATTATGGCCTTCTTCTGTACATACCTCTAATCAAAGACTTTTCAGCAAACGTCTTCACTACAGATGGCAGTGAATTCCATACAAGAATAAAAAAATAATGATATCATCCTTCTTGACTACCACACCACTCCATAACAATGAGGGCTAATTAAGTGTAATAAATCCAAATTTGAGGCAAATATAGACTCCTAGACAAAGTATAACTACTATACTTTCTATAGCTATGTCCAAAACCTCAAAGGCAGCACTCAGTAGTGTGCAAAACTGTTTGTAAATGGAGCCACCTACATGAAGCTGGAAGATATATCAAATCTGTTGGCCAACAAATTCAGCTCCAATTATACCACCCTCCCCGAGCTCCCTCCAGGAAATAGCATCAACAATCCCCCCTACTATCATTGGTGAGCAGGTCTTAGATGGTTTCTCTAAGGTCAGAAATACTGTACTGATGTGCCTTAATAATATCCCAGGATGTCTCTTAAATAGCCTGAAACTTGACCTATCAGAACCACTGCAGTGAATCATTGTTCAACCATAGCCTCAAGGCAGACGTTGAGCCTGCAAATGGGGAACTGCAGCAGTCATCCCTGTGCACAAGGGCAAGCCATCAATGGAGCCCAGGAACTATGGACCCATAAATCTGAGTAGTCTCACAGGCAAAGCCATGAAAAGAATTATCATGAAAATAATTAATAAGGTCATAGAAAAACTTAAAACACTGGATCCATTCCTGTTTGAATTTCATCAAAGGCAGATCATGCCTACTCAACCTGGTGGACTTCTTTGAGAAGGTCATTAAGGCAATGGATGAGGGGAGAATGGTGCATGCTGCCTACCTTGACCTGGCTAAGGCTTTTCATACAATACCCACTTGGGCATTGTAAACAAGCTGATAGATATGGGCATAAACACATATGTTATATGCCGGATAGCCAGCTGGCTCTTGTATAGGACCTAGGAAGTTAAGATAGGGGAGAGCAGCTACACAAAGAGGACAGACACTAGCAGAATCCCTCAGGGCTTTGTGCTGCAGCCACTCCTTTTTGGCATCTACTTCTTGGAAGTCAAGGCCAATGTCAAGGGCCTCTGGCTGACCAAATTTGCAGATGATTGCAAACTAGGAGCAGTCATAAAATCCTCCCAAGACACTAATTTCCTACAAGAAGGGCTAACACAGACAAATGACTAGTGCCAAAGCACAACTTAAAATTCAGTGCCAAGAAATGTATAAATTAGTACCCTATGGGAAGCCAGCCACCCTGACTGATACACTAGGATGAGCAGTCAGGGATTTGAGTATGCATGCAGATGGTAAGATGGCTTTCAACCAACATCTGTCTATGGTAGTAAGGAAATCATTGTATGTATTCAGCTTATAAGCAAGAGCATGGCATCTAGGTCCAAGAAAGACATTATTTCACTATATTTGGCCTTCATCAGACCTATCATTGACTGCAATGCCCCCTTCAGTATGTACATGACCAGGCACATGCAACAAATGGAACATCTAAAGAGGTTCCTCACAAAATGAAAACAGGGAGTAAACAACATATCCTATGCAGATTGCACCAAAGCCCTGTCTCTGTATTGTTTCTACAGACTGTTGAGAGGCGATCTTTGCCTAGCATACAAGTCATTCTTGCTTCCCTCTCTGATGGATCTTTTGTATATCTGAAAAATGAATAGCATCAGAATTACTAGATCTAGGGATTTAAACTTTGCTTGTGACATAAATAGGGTATTATGTGTGTCAGAGAGTTCCCCTTCTCGGCAACAAGCTTCCCACCTATGTGAGCAGAACTCTTCCCTAACCCTATTCAAGAGAAACCTGGACCAGTGAGTGGGAAATTGGAACTACACCCTGGGTCGAGAACATATGCTTCTAATGGACAGAGGCAGCCTATAAATCTTGCACTAGCTTATGTTTACCCCTATAAATACGCTTTAAGGCAATTTGGGTTGCACAGCTAAGCTTATAAAGACCCGAGAGATTTTTAGTGTAGTATACACGTATGAACCTGAGTACGTATGAGTGGATTTGTAGTACTACGTCCACCTATATAACAGCTGTAGAGTGCAGACTTCTTTACAGGAAATACATAGAAATGCATATATTTTCTAGGTAGTGTTGATATATCCCCTATCCCTTGCAGACCAGATGAGTTTGTTATGGTGTAGATATGTAAATTGAAACATGGCAACTAGACATGGTTACTATTTACATGTATTTGTTACTGCTGATTAATCTTAAACACAACATGAGCTAACTCTTCAAAGCTCTGCTTTACAACTTCTGTTTTCTTGTACTATAACAAATGTTGCTAGACTATGCAGACAGGGAAAGCCCCTTCAGTGGTTAGGTTACTGATGGAGAGATTCAGCCACAGACAACTCATTTACACATTTACACATTTTAACAGAATACTCAGACTTTCCTATTTGTAGCATTTGATTTCATTCATTTGTATTAGTACTATAGCTGTTATCATTTCAGGCACTGCAAATTCAGAGTAAGAAAACAACCTTGTGCAGTAAATTTAAATAAAATGTTTAATCAAATGCAGCAACCTCCTGACTTTAGTTAAGAAAAAGTCATTTAAAACAGCTATATAGTTATTAACTGAAAATTCAACTGTATCTTTTGGTGAACATCCAATGCATTAACTACACTTTTCATCCATAAACTACACACAGCTCAGATTACATAAATTACTGGTGTTGGTGTTCTTCTAATTACAACCATTAAAAATGAATATTTTAGTTTAATATGATGATTTTCTATCTTTAATCTTTTATTTATTTATTCATGCATTTCTTTCTTTCCTTATTTATTTACAATTCATTTACAGGAGTAGATCCACTGATCCACATGGACCACTTTTAGGATCAGTTTGAGGAGAAAGACAACAGATAAAAATGATGGGGGGGAAGCATCAACAGTATAACAGCATATAGAATGACAGCAATTAACATATCAAGTTGATTGGAAACTTATAATGGTGAAATCAGGAGCAATGCATTAGAAAAGAACATTATAGGTAGCTTGGTGCTTTATAAATGGTGCAAAATATATGCAACAGTTTCGATTTATCTTAATTAGAGAAAAAAACTGATTACTGAGGCTGCCATATTGGACCTGAACTGGAAAGAAGAAGGAGAGTTATAAGAAAGATGTAGAGAAAGGATGGACTGTATGAGGACAGATGAAAATAAAAGTGTGGGAAGGAGGCTTTTAAAGTCACAGGAAGAGTAGGGAGTAAGAAGGGGTGTATGAAAGGAGGGGGGTAGAAGAGTAATAGAGTCTAATACTGTCTAATTTCCTGTCATAATAAATATACTGCCATTTTCCATAATAGTTCAGAATAATTGTCATATTTTAAAATTAACTCCTGTAAAGGGTTTAAAAAATGCTAAAAAGACCCCATCTTCAAAGACGGGAGTTATTACTGCAGCTAACTAGCAGTATCCAAAACAGGCTGTGTATATCTGTCAGAGCTGTACCATGTGACCTGCCCAAATATGGTCAAGACAGTACCACCTGGTTCTAGCTATTTGTAACAGGCATAACACAATACACTAAATTCTTCTAAGATGGCTTAGGTGATGCTGTTCTGATATACTGCGTTAATACAGCAGCAAGACCTCGTAAGGAGAATACGCCTCCAATAAGTGAGCAGCACATTACCTTTCAGCCATTTAGAAGTAGTGAAATAGGAGAATAAAAATGAGACCAACATGGTGCTATATGATGTGGTGCAGTCTAGAATCAGATTTAACATCCGATGAGAGTTAGGAATAGTTTATAGGTTCATTATAGGATAACAACCACAGGGGGACATTTTGAGCCCAGACATGCTTTCCAGTGGTGACAATGAAACCTTGTACCTTGTGTCTGTAAGGAAAATACCTTAACAATTATGCCAGCACCCAATCCTTTGCCCCAGATGACTAACTTCCAGAATCTGGGTGATGTAAAAATTTTAAGGATGGCCCATTGGTGCCACAGTTAGAAATGCAGTTAACAATGCTGCCTCGCAGTGTTTGATTTTGCAGGTCACTTTTCAGTTGGGGTGCCTTTTGGGTGGAGTCTGCATGTCATTGCTGAATCTGAGTGTGTTTTTGCTTGGTGTTTTGGTTTCCATTGGGTGAAATTGTGGTTCTTCAAATTGCCTGTAGAGGTTTATCACATATGTGAATGACTGTGTGTTTGTATCCTGTAATGGGTTGGCAGTCCACCTTGGATATGTATCTCTGCTTGTTGCCATTTTGTACCAAAATGTTACACTACTGTGCTGTAACCTTGTACAACAGAATTAAAAAACTTTCACTATGACTAGACTCAAGCAAGAGAATCAATTTAAATTACTGGAACGTAGTATTCTTACAGTTTTAGTTACTGTCACAAAATGAGGAAGGAAGCAAAACTCACACATTGTGGCAAATGAGACTGGCACACTTCTCTAACACTTGTGTATTTTATGTACTTTATGTACGTTATCATTACACATTGGTTTAAGCACTGCTGATGAATGCAAAGTGCCAAAGAGGTGGCACAGTGGTTTTACTTACTCATTTACTTACTTACACTGTCACAAAGCTAAACTGACATTTACAAAATGTAGTCATCTGAGACGTTCAGCACATTCTGTGGGGAATGGTCACAGAGTAGGGGCCCCCACCTATACCCTGTAAAATATGAGAGGATAAGTTGTCATTATTTTCATCTTTAGTTGATCTAATTGCTCCCTAATACATTGTAAGAATAAAACTTTTTTTGCTTAATAAATATAAGTAAGCAAACAGAGTGGCTGTCCTAGTGACTGATGATCCAAGAAGAATTTGCCTCAGATGACGAGATAACAGTCATGGAAGGGAGGAAGTAACAGCTGAAGGAGGCTTGTGCTCTGCAGAGAGAGGAAGGATATATGCATCACAACACTGCTGATGATTCATTCATGCAGGAGACTGTAGACAAGTGATAGAAAGACAGCTTTTCTACCAAATTGTATGAGCATGGTACATAGTAACACACACACACACACACACACACACACACGCATCCACACATGCACATCCACACACACACGCACATCCACACACACACACACACACACACACACACACACACACACACACACACACACACACACACACACACACACACACACACACACACACACACACACACACACACACACACATCTGCCAGCAGCCTGCAGCAATAGCTGCTTGCAACTGACACAGAGGATTGTAAAGGCATTAATCCATACCATAATGCTCCAGGATGATTCTTCTTTGATTCTTGCCCAGTTGGCATTACCTTTGATCTACTGCACTCAGAGACTAATGCCCCTGGACGGAAAAAAAAATTGGCAAATGCGGGATTACACAAGGAAAAATACAATGTAACACAAGAGCAAGTGAATAACTGGAGAGGGCAACTGGCAACATTAGTGGTGAAACAGGGTGGCAAATAACTATCTACTCATGGTTAGGATCTACCCTCTAATTTCTTATGGTCAATGAAAATGCAGCCAAATTTACATTCAAACTCTAACTCATGCTTTATCCACTTTTCAAATCTACTGACCAGTCAAAATAAGAAACCTGTTTCCTACCATTTCCATTTAATAAAAAGTAAAGCCATGATTAGAAATAAACTAGTATCACCTGAATGCAACACCCAAATGCATCTCCCATTTTTTCCCCTCCTAGTCCTTTGCCACACCACCTCATACACAAGCACTATCCATAAAATATACAACTTTGAAAAATTAAATGCAATCTACTGTGGCCCTGTAGGAAGCATAAAATGGGCAGTAAAAGCAAATCAACAGTGCAGCAAGATGGTTGGCTAACATGGATTACTTAACAGAACTGGTGAAACATCTTACAGCTATTAAGGTTCAGAAAAGGGCTGATGTGTCCCAGTCTAACACGGTTTGCCTCACAAAGATGATCCTGCATTAACTAAACATAGAATGTGGGTGCATTTAAGAACTCAGTCAAGAGAAGGAATCTATGGCAGAGGGTTAAAACAGTGGAAGCAGATGTGATTTTTATTCAAGAGGTAAATATGCTAGCAGAGGATATCATGAGATATAAAATTAAGTGGCATTACATTGCCAGGGCAAGTTGTATGACCACATAGAGAGTGGTTAATATAGCATGGTGGTGTGCCAGAAACACATTATCATGAATAAGGAATATGGATGATATTAAGTTCCAAAACTCAAGGCAAGGAGGCCATACTTTGCACATATTATGGCTAAATTACAGACAACCACACCCCATTATTTTGCATATGGGATTTTGTTGGTCAATAAACAAATTGGGATGTTGCTTATAACTTTCAAGATATGTTTAATCTGACTGAATTTTCTGGACAAGGTTCCACATGGCATGCAGTTTCTTGCAAATAGGTTATTAGCATTTAAAGATATTATTACAAATATCACCAGCCACAACAGACTGCATCGATCTTCATTTTACCACTTCTCTTGTACCTTATATCAATTGTTTTACTTACTTGTTTGTGTGCATTTAATTCTAATTGTATTATCTTCCTCCGGTTGCATGTAAATCTTCTCTCTCTCTCTCTCTCTCTCTCTCTCTCTCTCTCTATCTATCTCTCTCTCTCCTTCTCTGTTGATTTCTATTGCTTAAGCCTTGGATGCTTATCTTAATATATGTTGTAAAAAAATAAATTTTAATTTGAATGACTATGAATTGTAACAATGCTTGATGTTTATTCTGTGGAGCTTTTCTCCCTGGGCCTCTGCTGAAAAGGGCACTAGCTCAGTCAGACTTTCTCGGTCAACAAATGTCAAATAAATAAATAAATAGACTGTTACTTCAGGTAACATGGAACTTTAATCTACACATTCAAGATTCATGGTGTCTTTGAAATGAAAAAGATCAGGACTTACTTGACCACGTGTATAATCTGGAGGTGGTGTGCCTACATTTCTTCCAATGGACTTTTGCTAGGGTATCCAATGTACATTTCCTACCACATCACTATTTTCTCTGTTTAAGTCAACATTCAGGATAGAACACATCTTCTCAAATTTGAACTTTACTATTCCCAGAAATAATTAATTAATCATTTCCATAATTTGTTTTCTCAGAAGATTGTAAACTATTATTTTCTCACTTTGGAAGGTTAAGCCCAGGAAACAATATTTCTTCCTTGAATGAAAACTGAGTGGATTCTTTACTGATGATATTTGCCAATATCACCTTCTCACTGCATCTCCTTTTAGTAACTACATTTTTAAGGCAGTATAAGTACACCTCTGGTATTTATCTTTATTTTTATCTATTATTGGTAACTCTTTCAATTTACCGAAATAATTGTCAATTCTTCCTCTAATACATCTTCATGCTTCTCTGGCTAATATGCTCTACTCAGCACATCCACTTTGTGCAGTTCTTTTGCTGGACTGTATTTGACTTTTAGATTATACTTCTATTGATATGCATTGTCCTTTGTATGCTCAGATGGGCCTTACAGGAATATTTTCTGAAAAAAATTTTGCACACGTTTACAGACAGTTTTTACCTGAAGTACACATCCATATACAAATTTGTGATTTTTCCCACCCATAAACTGCTGCTAAAAAAATCATTTTAATGAGCATGTCTTCTTTGGGCATCTGTAAATGTTCTTAACTCATACACACAATCTATTATCTAGTAAAGTTATTGTTTCTATAATATTCTGATTGGTTTATAAAAATCATAGTATTTTAACACTAATCATCTGTAATTGATTTCTTGAACATTTCCAAATTTTCTTTCATAGCTCCAATTCATAAGGCTGTACCTTATACTAATAGCTTTCTTAGGTACACAATGTTCTAAGATATAAACTAAAACTACTGTCTTTCATCTTTTCCCTCTTAGGGGTCACCACAGCAGAACTCCGGTCTGCTAGTGATTGGCAGTGGAATTTTACAGTGCTGAGGTGCCAGCCTGACACCCAACCTTCAAAGAAGGCACACCCATTCATGCATGCACCTACCTACATGTCTTTAAACATCACTCGACCATGGGGAGGAGATGCAGACTCCACACAGAAGGTGCTCCAGCCAAGAAATGAACCAGAAAACCTCTTGCTGTGAGGTGACAATGCTAACCGCTGCACCACCACGGCCTACTATTATTGAAAATTCTGCAAGTTACATTATTCCTAAAGACCTCTATAATTCTTGTCTGTTTCTGGCACTGACATTTGCACAATTGCTCTGACATTTTCTGTTTATCAGACACTTGAATCTGTTTATCTGTGTATGTATTCGAATGTGACCTGCGTATTTCAGATTTGCCAGATTTATTTTATATGTACTCTTATTTATCATGCTATAGTGCTTGTCTTACTTCATTTAACAGATGTAGCATTTTCTTATTGTACTGTTTTTACATTTGACTTACAGCAAAGAATCAGTTGTGCTAACAATATCTTCTAAACCATCTTGTACAACAGCTCTTTCTAATACCCATAAAATATTATACAAAAGTCTAAGGAATCTCTGTTTTCCTAATTTCCTAATGGTGTATTATTAATGTAGATACTTTAAAGCCTTTTTTCATCTAATTTTACCTGTCAGAATCCCTTATTTCCATCTAGTACTAAAAAGAGATTAGTATTTGGCAATACTAAGGGTGGCCATGGTGGTGCAGTGGTTAGCATTGCCGCCTCTCAGCTGGGGTGTCTTCTATGCAGAGTATGCAGGTCCTCCCTACGGTCACATGGGTTTCGTCTAGATGATCTGATTTCCTCCCACATCCCAGTGACATGCTGAAGGTAGATTGGACACTCTAAATTGGTCCTAGGTGTGAGTGTGTGTGTGTGCCTTCTGTGGAAAGTTGGGTGCTGGGCTGGCAACTCAACACCATAAAACTCCACTGTAAATCATTCTGGGGACCATTGTTCCATTGTGGTGATCCCTAATAGGAGAAGACAAAAGGAAAAGAAGAAGATTTGGCAATACTAAAACCAGGTCTTCAGTTGTGAGCTTTCAGAAATGTTCTCTTTTGATCATAAGTTCATATTTAGTTATTAGGTATACAGTCCCAGAGACCACTGATAATCCTAAGCCAATTTACTTGTTGCCTCAGAACACTGTGTGGTAACATGACTTGCTCAGAGTTTGATAGTATACAAAATGAGACTGAACAAATCAATCCTGGACTGAGGGATGCACCTTGCTAACAGCCTACAGATTTTCTGTGCTAACTGACAGACTAAAACAGTTTGGTCTTCGATACTTGACTCTTCAGTACTCAGACCCACTACCTTCTTTATTCAATTTTTATTGATAAATATAAATATTAATCTTGCTTTACCATACAAAAATAACTACATTTCTGACCTATTGTGTTGGTACTGTTACACAGTGTCACATGTGCATTCCATTCACAATAATTCCTGCTCTAGTCTATTATTGTAAGCTACCAGCACTTTCCTTGGAACATTTATCACTTGCATAGCATCAGGTATAATTTGTATATGACACTCAATTCACAACATTCTCAGATCTGCAAATGAATCAATATAGTCATGAGAGTTGTCATTGAGATGGCTTTCCAAAGTATTTTAGATGTCTAAGTGATTGCATGTCAGTTGCTGCATGCAAGGTTAGTATTGGGATGCAGCTGAAAAGGGTCATTGTGACCAGTTTACTAATGATCGAAAGAATGAATGGATAAAGCATTTGAATTTATTCTCCATTGTTTCTCACAAACAAAATAACCTAAAATTAGGAGGCAATTTCCTCAAGTGTTATGATTTGAAAAGAGATTTTGAACTTCTACATTTTTAAAGCTACATGTCAGTTGCTTTTGAACCAGGGACTCCACCTGGTGCCCTACATATTTTAGAAATGAGCTTTCAGCTCAATTTTCATTGTTTTTGAACCCCAGTGCTTCAAACTTATCAACTTCTTGTTTGATTTTTAAATTGGGTGAGGATGTCACATCAGTTCTACTTTACAAGCTCATATCTTACAAGATCATGGTGAAATGCTTGTATCTTGTAGTATCAAACTGGCAAAAAGAAAATACAACAGTGTTTATTTTTGCTTGGACTTGGGGTGTGCAGGATTGTGGCACACTGAGTGTCGCCACTGTGATATGATCTCAGTGTTGGAATATATAAGCAGTAGGGATTTGGGAAAGTACAGGGGGGCTTGCCCCCCAGCAAAAGCAGTTTTAAGGTGTGTTTTTGCTTTTTTGATCTTATGAGATTCAAACATTTCATCTCAATCTTGTAAAATTAAAGCATGTGGACTTTAGAGCTTATAAAGCAGAATCACCATATCAACATTAGACAATGACCAAATCACCTAGAACCAACATTTACACTTCCGAGTGGCTAAACATAATATTACAAACTCTTGAGTCTTTGTCTAGTTTAAATGTAACATTTTGCTTACTAATTCTCTACATTTCCTGCCAACAGTCTAACCTTCTGTCTTGACTCACTTGCAGGTATAACCTCATTATGCCTTCCCTACTCATATCTGTCTCTAGAGCAATGGCTGCTTATCAAACCCTCGTCAATTGGATCACAGACAATGTTTTATCCTTCTATGCCACAGAGGAGAGTTAAGCTTGGTTATAAATACTACAGCCATTTGTCTCTGTCATTGCTCTTATGCAGTCCCATATGTCTCTTGTATGATATGAACTGCTGCTGCAAACCATTCACACTTTGCTCAACAATTCTGCCTTTTACTTGTCTCACATTTTATCTTACACACATCTATTTCCTCAATTAATCCCTTTAACTTTGCACTATAATTACTATTGCCTACTTGGCATACAATCTCAGCTTTTGTTACGGCAAGGTATATTTCTCTTAATTGCCTGCCTCTTGTCTAATTATTTCTTATGCCACAAGCTACTATGTCATGTTTTTATGAATTTTGCAACTCTCCAATTGCACAGTCTTTAACCTGAGTATTTTATTTAGTACTACATGAATGTATAATCTCTTTGGTACCATGTGCCCTTGAAAAGAAAACATGTTGAAGAAATGGCAACTTCCTTGTAGGCTAACAGTAGTAACTTTATCTCTGACAGCTTCTGATTTGTCTTTCTCTAAGAAATGTATGTGTTAAATACCTTTAAGTCTTCCTTCCAAGTAACATACAGATAGGCAGTATATTGCCCTTTTTATACTTGTCATCCATGTCACTCAAAGAGAGGTAGACACTGCATTTCTATATTCAAAGCTAAACATATGTGAAATTTTCATGCACTGAAAGAATTCTTGGTATTTGTTGTTGAAGCATTTTCCAGAGTAAAGTATACATACACCCTGGGATTTACTTAGGCTGATTTTCCATGCGAGAAAAGTGTAAGAGCTCCTGCACAGAAAATGGCCGCTGGATGATCCAAGAAAGTGCCATTTTCACATGCATGAGCGGCCCTACACTGTTCTAGCATGGAAAACTGGCAAATATGCAAATAACCTCATTTGCTGGTGAAAACCCTGCAAATGAGGTGATTTTGTGATCCACCAAGCTGCCAGGTCTCTGTGCTAGAACAGTGTCAGTGCAGAAATGTATTCGGCTAGTAACTGAATGCATTTCTGCATCTGACAAAACAGAGGCATGACATCTCATGTAAAAGCATGTATTATGTTTAATACACATGCCAATGGCCAAATATAAGGCCATTGGCATTAAAAAATGTTTATTTTTTTTTTAATTAAACATTTTTTTTGGCCAATCTCAGCCGTTTAAGCTTAGGGCAGCAGGGAGCAAATGGGAACATGCCGAAAATAAAAAAAATGAGAAAAGTCAATTTTAAGTTAATTCTGCATTTTGCCATTATAGTCAATGGCATGCAGAATGTAAACAATACCAGGGAGCATTGGTTGTCAAGGGGAAAGGGTCTGTGTTAGTGCAGTATTATAGTCATGGGCATGCAGAATGTAAACAATACCAGGGAGCACTGGTTGTCAAGGGGAAAGGGTCTGTGTTAGTGCAGTATTATAGTCACGGGCATGCAGAATGTAAACAATACCAGGGAGCACTGGTTGTCAAGGGGAAAGGGTCCGTTTTAGTGCAGTGACTAGCAACCTACACATACAAATGCAAATGAGGGGAGTTATACTGAATCACAAATTATTTCAATGTGCCAACTTTTACCTAACCGTGTAGGTGCAGCAACACAACAGTGCAAGTGTAAGAGCTGAATGACTTCATAAGGGGGTGTGTCATGCTTGCTGTAAGCTCTTTGGATCTCTGTGGCCCATGTTTGCCCTTATCTAGGCACAGCTAAGGAAGGGAGTGTGTCAGATGTGCCTGAGGACTGTGTACATAGCCTAAACAGGTTTGTGTGCTGTGCACTGGGATTTAAACAAAAAAAAAAAGAGGAAATGGCAGCACTGTTGACATTTGAGCACTAGGTATGCATGGCATGCCTCTGAGCTTAAATAGGGAGGAACTGGGAAGGGGAAACAGCAGTAGGAAGACACTCCAGGAGAACTTGCATAGCTAGCGGGTGGAATGTATCAGAAGAAAAAATAAATAGCAACAGGATAATGGGTCCCAGCTATAGTAAAAAGTAAACTCAAGAGAAAAACACAAAGCTGGGTCCCAGGTAGGTGAAAAATGGCTTTTATTTAAAAACAAGTAACATAGTTAAGCGCTTTCAAGGTATAAAAACCTCTTCATCAGACAACTAAAAAATAAACTCACTCACTTTTAACTAGTCAACATCCAATCAAAATCCAATAAATACAACTAATTATAGAATCAAATAAAGCATATCAGTGCTTAAAGGGCCTAGTACTGAGAAAGGGCTTCAAGGATATAGCCTCATTAATACCAGATGATTTATCAGCTTGGAAGTACAGTATTCATTTCTGTTCGCATGCCTCAGTTTTAATTCTCATATTACCAGCTCTATAATTTACATCAATCAATTCTAACACAAAAAATCTAAAACTATGATCTTGGCCATTATTAAGCACATGTTTAGCTAGAGCGTTCATTTCTACTCCATTTTTTCATCCCTGATATGCTCTTGTATACGCTCTCTAAACATTCTATTGGTTTTACCAATATAGTAGGCACCACAAAAAATACAGAAGCTATAATAAATCAAATTCATAGAAGAACAATCTGCATAAGAATTCATATCTATACAATAATCAAGTAATGGGTGCATAAACTTAGGCCCTGAAACAATATATTTACATATATTACAATGTCTACAAGTATATGTGCCAAGTCTCTGAGATGGAGCAAAAGATGTATAAATAACATTCTTGTAGCATAAATTCCTTTTAAGTGAATTATTATTCCTAAATGAAAAATAAGGTGTTGTAACGATGTCCATAAGTTCTGGATTAGCAAGTTAAATATTCCAGTTCTTCTTAATGACATCACATATGTCGCCTACGTTACTGGAATAAGTCAAAGAAAATCTATTTATATTACCACTTGTAGTATCAATGGTATCACTAGAAGGAATTTTCCTAGAAAAATAAGGCCTGCCAGCACTTTCTCTTAAAGAGAGAACTGATTATATACAATAGTCAATATCTATTTCTTTGTAGCCTGTAGCTAAAAAATCTGATTTAAAATCATTAATAGCCATCTGTAACTGTCAGTCATCACTATATAATCTCATAAGTCTAAGGGATTGCGATTTCAGAATATTCTTTGGTATATGATGAGGATTCATGCTGTTATGATGTAGAGACATATTCTTCCTAGTCTTTTTCCTGTAAATACCTGTAGATATTTTATTGCAGTCTGACTTGTAAATACTGACATCTAAGAAGTCTACTCAATTTTTAGAATATTTCATAGCAAATTTTAAAAAAGTAGTGGTCATATGCAGGTAGTGTAAAAATTGTAGTAACAACTCTTCAGACCCTTTCCACAGCAAAAAAATAAATATTGTCTACAAAATGCTTATACCAAAACAAATGGGGGGGCAAAAATAGATGGAAAAATATAGTATTTCTCCCATTGAGCCAAAGCAATACTGGCATAGCTGTTGGCACATACAGTACCCATGGCTATGCCAATTTTCTGCAAATAGAATTCCTTTTCAAACATGAAATCATTCTCTAAAATAATCTCTAATAAACTGCATATAAGATTCACTTTAACATTAGAATATATTCTTAAGGCATTCAAACACACTCTAATGTTTTCTATCCCCCAATCATTGGGTATAACCATGAATAATGAGGCTATATCCATAGTTACAAAATAAAAATCATCATTCATATCTGTAGTTTCAATAACAAGAAAGTCTTCCGAAAAGGTTTTAGTATCTTTCAGTACAGTATCAGTTTTAAACATAACAGAATGCAAATTCTTCTCTACGAAAATAGAAATTGTTTCTGTGACCCACCCTCTGTTGGAAACTATAGGACACATAGGGGGGTTGTAAAGGTCCTTTTGTATTTTTGGAAGTCCATATACTACAGGAATAGTAGGCTGCTCTATAGAAAAATATTGAAATAAATCCTCAGTAATAATGTGTAATTAAAAGATCAAAAACAAGAAAAAGTAGCTTCTCAATAACAGCTTGCACTGTAGATTCAGTAATAATGGTAAAGGTTTCCTCATCTGATAATAAGGCTCGCATTCTGGAAACATAAAAAATCCTATCTAATATAACTATTCTGCCGCCCTTATTATTCAGGAGTATTTTGATGGAATTTACCATTTTCAATTGCAGAAAAGCTCCATATTCCTCCTTACTTAAATTATAGAACTTTTTTGTCAACCTTATCAGTATAAAACAGTTCATGTATCTCCCTATCACCAACTTGAGCAAAAATGTCTACATTCTGATGCAATTTGGGAACAAAAGTACTTGGTTTGTGAAAAACATTATTAGAATTAGGATTCTGCACATTCCTAAACATAGCTGCAATGCTAATTTTTCAAGCAAATATTTTAAGACTAAGTAAAAATCAGTAACCTCCGATTTTTGAGCTGGTATGAAAGACAAATCCCTTATTAAGTAGAGAGGTCTGCTCTTCAGTGAGCTCAAAACACAAAATATTAAAAACTAAAGTACTTGTAGATTGCTCCTGGTATTCCTCATAGTTCCTCTGTCTTCCAATGATCATAGCTATCAAACTCTCCCTCTCCTGCCTCCATGATCTCGCACCTCATGGCTTTGTGGAGATAGGGAGAGGCTGTTTTAAAGGAAAAAGGGATTGAGCAGATGGTGTTAGTGTTATATGTTCTGTCGAAGTGCTCGCCGTGATAGTCTCTGCTGAAACAGGATGAGCTTCAATATTGGAGGGTGGGACTTCTTTAGAATTGGACATCTGATTGGCCAACGCATTCATAGGCATGACAACTATCTCAGTGGTGCAGGAAGAAGAAAGTGCTACTGTAGAATTTTGTATTTTGCTACTTGCCAGTATGTTGTTATATAAATTATCTCCCTGCGGTGAAGTAATATCACCATCATTCCTGGCAAAGCGTGACCATGTAAATACTTCTCCTTTTTGAAAATCATGAATATCCCTCTGCAGCTTTCTGATTTTCATAGCATGCAGGTGCTTGTCATAGGCAGTAATATGTTCATACAAATTGTCCAAGCTATCTAGAATAACATCAGCCCCAAAATTAGATAAAACGAACTGTTGTAATTCTCGATCTCTTCCTTTAATGCAGTTTTATGAGGACAGAAGAAATCAATAAGTAGCATTATGTACGCATTGCTAAATCTTAAATTTAGCATATGCCAATGTTTTAATAATTCAGGAAAGGAATTACCATATGTAGGCATATTCAATATGCGGAGGCCACTCAGTATGACTTTATGATGTAATTCTGCCTCCAGGTGCAACCTTTGCCATTGGAGATGCTTGAACTCATAAAGTTTATTCTCAAGCTGTCTATACTTTGACTGAAAGGCTGCCCATTGACCATCATTGTTGGAAATCACTTCACCTTGCACTTCATAAAGAGGGTTTTTGTCTAACAGTAAAATCCTCGAAAAATGGTCCATAGACACATGGGTAGCAGGATTCATATTAGGATTATAGTCCAGCTCATCAGAAAAGCCTTCAGCTATACCTCTGGTTGTGAATTAAAAAAGCGTAAACAGCAGAAAAAACAAATAGCAACAGGATAACGAGTCCCAGCTATAGTAAAAAATAAACTCAGGAGAAACACACAAAGCTGGGTCCCAGGTAGGTGAAAAACAGCTTTTATTTAAAAACAAGTAAACTAGGTAAGCACTTCCAAGGTACAAAAACCTCTTCATCAGACAACTGACAAATAAACTCACTCGCTTTTAAGTAGTCAACATCCAATCAAAATCCAATAAATACAACTAATTATAGAATCAAATGAAGCATATCAGTGCTTAAAGGGCCTAGTACTGAGAAAGGGCTTCAAGGATATAACCTCATTAATACCAGGTGATTTATCAGCTTGGAAGTACAGTATCCATTTATGTTCACATGCCTCAGTTCTAACTCTCATATTACCACCTCTATCATTTACATCAATCAATTCTAACACAAATTAGTTGTATTTATTGGATTTTGACTGGATGTTGACTTGTTTCCAAATAAAAGCCGTTTTCACCTACCTGGGACCCTACCTTTGTGTGTTTCTCTGGAATGTATCAGAATCAGCCAAATACACATGCAGCAGCCCAGCACACTACTGTAAGCTATGCAAACACCTTTCAGACTGGATGTAGGGGAAACAGCAGTAGGAAGGAAATCCAGGAGAACTTGCATAGCTGGCAGGTGGAATATATCAGAATCAGCCAAATATACATGCAGCAGCCCAGAACACTACTATAAAGTATGCAAACACCCTACAGACTGTTTTTTCCCACAAACTCTACACCAGCGGTGTATACAGACATGGGAT
The DNA here is from genome assembly GCF_019279795.1 of Protopterus annectens. Classification (NCBI taxonomy): domain Eukaryota; kingdom Metazoa; phylum Chordata; order Ceratodontiformes; family Protopteridae; genus Protopterus; species Protopterus annectens. Next base: position 268,437,751 of record NC_056741.1, on the reverse strand, counting down.
TTTTAACTGGCAAGACTAACTGAAAATGTTAGATGATGCTGCTGCTTTACTCCATCAATATGTGCTAGAGATTGAGGGTGGTGAGGAGGAGAATGCTGACAACTGACCCACAGTGAGGTGGAGAAGAAGAGTGTACAGAACCTACCAGGGCTTACATGAGCTAGAGATAGTGGAGTGCTATAGGGTGGACAGGGACCTTCTACAGCAAATCATTGAGCTGTGCTGGCCATGCCTCGCACACAGAACTAATAGAGGGGAACCCATCCCAGTGGATACCAAAGTATGTCTAGGCTTAAGAATACTAGCCACAGGTACCTTCCAAAGACCAACTGGAGATATCATGGGGGTCTCACAGGCATCAGCATCCAGGCTACTCCACCAGTTCCTGGATGCCATGACACCACATTCCAATGAGCACATTTATTTCCCCACCACCCATGAGGTCGTTGACCAGAAGTATGCGTCTTTTCCACCATATAGTAGAATACCCTGAGGTAGTTGGTGCTACAGACTGCATGAATATTCACATCAAAAGACCACTCAGTGAGTGGGGTAGGGTCTACATAAACCACAAGGGCTTCCCCTCCATCAACTGCCAGGTCATGTGTGATGCCCAGGGCATTATCATGAATGTGTGTGCTGGCAGCCCTGGAAGCTATCACGACTCCCACATCTGGCATTTCTCACAGCTGTGTCAGGCGTTTGCCAGTGGGGACATCCCATATGGCCATCTAGTAGGGGATGCTAGCTATGGACTGTAGCCGTGGCTGATGACACCCATCAGAAATGCACACACACCCGAACAAGAACACCAAAATGAGGCACACACACAATCCAGGATCATTGTAGAGCATGTGTTTGGGATGCTCGTGTCACTGTTCCACTGGCTTGACATATCCAGTGGTGCCTTGCAGTACTCTTCAGCTACATGTACACAAATGTTCATAGTATGCGCCATGCTACACAATATAATCCTGTGGAAACAGCTGCAGCAGAAACAGCACAGGGCAGGCCACACAGTCCCCCACCATTGCCAAGGCCAGCACAGGCACAGAAGGACTCAGAGGAGGAACATTCTCAGCCTGCCCTTGTAGGCAGAAGGAGGTGTGCCCAGTATGCCCAGGCCTTGGCAAAGAGGCAACACATAGCACACACACACTGACACTGTAGGGACCCAGGGACTGATACCTCTCTCTGACTCACACATACAGTAAAAGAGATAACAAACATGACACTACCTGTGCTTTACCATGTATAGAGAGTGTACTATGTGCATCTGACATAGTTAGCCCTCCAGCACCATCCTCAATACTAGCCCAACAACAAGGTAAGTCACCCTTCCTATCAATTACTGAATGGAGTAGTATGTTCTCATAGTTGTATGTATGATATGGATGCAAGCATGCAAGGGAATTGGGTGGCTAAATGGGATAGCAGCAGACAGCTATATGGGACAGCAGAAAATTCACAAAAAATACTGGTGTCAACATACTAGGCAACACTACAGAAGGTGACAACCCCCACTGCAGTACATGTCATGGTTCAAATAACTATAAGGGTTAATAGGTCACACACATGGATGTCAATGAGAGTCGCATACTCACCACCATCCTCATCCAGCAGGACATGTGTAGATGACCATAAAGAAAGGCTGGGCTAAGATCCCCAAATGATGCCAATGGAGAACAGCCCCCAAACAGACCTACACAGACATACTACAACAGGTCTGGCAGTTGCATTCTAGTTCTGAAGGGTAAGAAGCCTGAAATTGAAATTTATGTCATTAAGATCTAACATGTGTACTCTACTGATATGCCTCCTTTATGCATGATAGGTCACAATACAATATGAAATGGAAGACAACAGAGTAACTGAAATACCAGTACAGTTATTGCAAATGTTTAAAGTCTGCAGGTGTACACCCCTCCCACCACAATCCCATGTATAAATGCAGTAACAGATGGCCTGCAGCACTCTCAAATGGCATACAGTCCTCTGGCAAAGGCCCATGCTTCACCCATAGTGCCAGTGTACGGAATGTCAGGGGGTCCCAACTAACAATCTAACACAGTAAACAGAAAAAAAATGCAATGCCATGTTGACAAATGTCAGTAGCATGCCTTCCCATGTCCTACTGCAAGGACTGTGGACCAGGCCATAAATACTACTGGGATAAATGCCCAACTATAGGGATACCTCTGAGATATTGCTTACGTAATGTTAGGAAGAGGAGAAATTAACAGAGGGAGTGTAGCATGGATGTCATGGAGTGTGTGAAGTCTGAAACTCTAATGTCTGCCCATACTACTCCCTGACTGCAAATCCATGAATGAATAGCCACAAAACTGCTTGTAAACCACAATGTGAAGGTAAACTGACCAGATATATGAGTCCTACCTCTGGATAACCTGGGTGTATCTGTACAGCTGAGAGGTATGGCCCCAGCAGGATATGGCCATTCCATGAAGTTGAGAAAATCACAAGGAGGGGAACCCCAGCCAGCATGCTAACAAGGTGCTGGACCATTTACACAGAACCAACAGTCTATTGTATGTAGCTATCACTCCACAATGGCAGGAATGTGCCAGAATGTGTAGTCTATATGCCTCAGAATATTGGTCTCAACTTCCTTCATACTGTATTTCCCTGGTAAATAACTGTGAGCAAAGAATGATAACTGTCAGTAGTTGATGACATGATATATCACAGTGTAAAACAGTACATATGTCAGAAAATCTATGCTACAACCAAACATGTCACACAAGCAGAACAGACAGCAATAGTTACAGTATCCCCCATATGTTATTCCCATTGTGTCTCCGTATTGGCAACCGATCTACAGATATCCTGCAGAAACAATTTGCTAGGTGTAGCTGTAGCAGACAAAACCTGAACTGGAGTCCAACCCTTCCTGGAATGGATGCACACACTCAGTATAGAAGGTCATACTGGGCATGCTCCTACACTTAATGAAGCCCATATCTCATAACACAGTGGACTACAGATATTGGTTATTGACAGCTGACTGTGCAAACACACCAAATTGTATGCCATTGCTACTTCACACACACACACACATTGGATAGGAATACTCACACACATCTAAAGCCAACATAATATTATATGTCAAACATAAACACACAGAGACATGGGGAAGAGAAAGACAGTCAGCGACAGAGAGAATTCCATTATGAGGCCTTTCCCACTCAGTACACATCCCATTGGCCTATATCACATGATGTGCTGATGTCATTCACTGTAGAAATACCTTTGGTTAGCCCCCAGCCCTATAGTCTCAGTGGGGCTTGTGATAACTGTGTAACACTACAGTACAAATAAGTATCCATGTAGCAGTTGTAATCTCAGTCTTGTCAAATGTTAAGTTGTGTGTGAGTGCGTGTGTGTTTCTAGATGAATGGGGTTGAGGCTATTCACACACACTAAACCTCCCTTATCCCTCCTTTAGCACTGCTGCTGATGTCATTTACCTTCAAAGATAACCTTTGGACAGCTATCCAACCTATAAACTCTGTGGCACTTATGATAACTGCGTAATGCTGTAGTGTAGTAAACTAGTTAGGTAGGAGTTGTAATCCTGGTCCTGGTAACTGTGAAACTGCGCACGTTTGTGTGAAAGAAAGTGTGTGTGTCATTGCAAACACCTGATTTTATGGTCATTCACACTTACTACACTTCCCTTACCCATCCTTTAGCACTGCTGCTGATGACACCTTTGGGCAACTCTTCAAAATATAAGCCTTGTGGCACTTGTGATAACTGTGTAATACAATAGTTCAGCAAACTAGCTAGGTAGGAGTCCTAATCCTGGTCCTGGCAACTGTAAAAATGTTTGTGTGAGAGAATATGTGTTTTTGTAGACACCTGATTTTGTGGTCATTCACACTTACTACACTTCCCTTACCCCTCCTTTAGCACTGCTGCTGATGTCACTCACCTTAGAGGTATGTTTGGAGAAAGCTCTTCTTATAATCTCTGTGGCAGGTATGATAAATGTGGAAAACTGTAGTAGCTATAACTCTATAGGTAGGGGTTTGAATCTCATTCCTGGCAAGTGCTTGTGTGTGTACACACACACACACATATATATATATATATATATATATATAATGTCCATACCTTGAAGATTTTAGCCCCATTTACACCCAGTACACTTCTCAGTGCCTGACTTTAACAGTCCTGCAGATATCATTCACCTTAGAAGTACCTGTTGGAAACCCTAAAACATATAAGACCAGTGGTGCATGGTAAATGTACAACCATAATGATCTGGAAGCATAGTTAGATAGGGGTTTGAACCTCACTCCTGGTAAATGTGTGTGTTGGGTACACTATTTTGAGAAATCCCTCACCCACTACATCACCCAATGCCAGTATTTTCAAGGGCTGGTGATTTTCCTCATCTTAGAAGTACCTTGGGACAACATCCATCATATAAGCGCTGTGGCATGTGTGATAAATGCATAACCTTGTAGTTGCAATACATAGCTAGGTAGGGGTTTGAAACTCAGTCCTGGCAAGTGTATGTCATGAGTATCCTGTGGGGGTTTTGGTGTGATTGTGTAATAAGAGGATCCATTGGGGGTGGGTTTTGCTAAATTATTATATTGAGGACCTGGTAAAAGTCCCAATGTCCACATTACAAGGCCAACAGTTGTCAAACACCTTAGGGGTTGGTGTAGACAATCTACAGCCCTAAATGTCTAATGCCATGTGCAATGACTATATGACAGTATGGATTAGAACAATAGAGTCAACCCTTCTAATACTCAGCGACCACTCAGCACCCATGGATCATACACATACACACTTGGCTAGACAGCAGCCACTATATCGGTAGTTCTCCTGCAAATTGTCTCACAGATAGTACCCACAGTGTGATTGCAGTGGACTACATGCCTGTCAACCACAGCAGTGCCACTGACATCAGAAAGTACGTGGATGTGTTACATCTCCTGACTGTGTGCTATCCAGCAAGTAAAAGGACATGGCACCCTGTTCCATCCCCTCAGTAGCCCAATCAATGTGTACAGTGGCCCTTTTGACATGTTACCCACTGGATGCCTGCAACAACTGTAGAGTCTGCAAGTTTACCCCACAAAGGGAATACCATGCCTTATACACATGGTCTGTATGGACAGATGCCAATAACTCCAATGAATCCCCTTATTATACTGTCTGTGTAGGTGCAATCACTACCTTAGTTACATAGTCGGGTCTCAACAAACAAGGTCAGGAATGCTACTTCTGATGATACCAATCGGTCCACACAACATGCCCCAGAGACATCAAGCATACTTCCACACTTCAAAGAACATGCATGTGGGACATGTGCACAACCCAGACACTGTCCATGTTATGGAATATAAATCACATACATGTGAAGCAATGCACATCACTGGCCACCCACAATAGAAATGTGGATGAATGGATGGGGACTACAATACCCACCCCTGGGGACCACTCTAATGACTATACTCCTGAGCCACACTGGGGACTATTTTCATGTGGCCTGATGCCAGGGTATTCCCTTGGGCTAGCCTTGTAGAGCCTTCAGCCCCATTCACCTACTACACACCTATGAAGTAATGACACTATGGATCTCAGTACTGGCAAGTGTTTGTGTGTGTGTGTGTGTGTGTGTGTGTGTGTGTGTGTGTGTGTGTGTGTGTGTGTGTGTGTGTGTGTGTGTGTGTGTGTGTGAATAGTAATCCCAGTGTGTTTGGTTGATGAATATCCCCTATGGCTGTGATTATTAGCAATCAGAGGTGTGTCCAAATCACAACACGTACCATTCTCCATTCTACAACTGATGTAGATCAACATATACCTATGTACAACCCTCAGCCCTATAATCTTTGAGGCATATGCAATCACTGTGTTACTGACAGGGGATTTCTGTGCACATACTGTACCCTGCCTATGACATTGTGTATGTGTTACCACACTGCCATACCCCATGGTCTTGCTGCAGTGCCACATCCTGGTGACATACAGATGCCTGGAATGGAAATGGGGTACAGCATGTGAGAGCACATTCACTCAGCACTTCACTTGTGGGGGATAGAGGGGTAAAGTTGGCACTTAATGTGTTGCCAAGACTATGGCCAATATCTGTTGTCTCAGGATAGGTATTAGCATTGTGCAGTAACTCGCAGCCCTTGTGTTTCATACTGTGGAGGTAGTTGATGTAACTATAAAAGGCTGTAGTGACTGTCATTAGTGTCTGCTGCATCTCTGCTGTCACAGATGCCTGTTGTGGATTCCATGAGGGATCCAAAGTTGTGCTTGAGGCTAATAAGGGAGTTCAGCAATCATGGGACACCACCTTTCTCTGCAACAGTGTCCTCTTTCTGATGTACACTAGCAATGGCAGGGGACCATCACATTGTCAATCAGTGTTTGGAGGACAGTGTCTGGGTTCATTTGGCTCTAGCTAGTATCATGCATTCATGTACCTGTTTGTACAGTGCCTATGTGTATGATTCCACAGTCATGCAGCTATTTCCCATTGCCATGGGTGCAGTGAAGACATCCACCTTTGTTTTCATGTCTGCAAAGCCAGCTTTGGAGAGGTTTTGCAAGGTGGTTACCTTTGTGGGGGGGGGGGTGTGGCTGACATGTTGAGTTCCATGTTGATTACAGCCTGTGTGAATCTCACCATGCAGGAATTGACATATGTGGATGAGCAACAGTCCCATATCTAATAGTCAACACAGGTCAAGGTTGTTGCATCCTCTACCAGGCGTCAGTATGAGCTGATCCACAGGAATGGAAATGATGACTCCCAGAAGTGTTGAGCCACTATACTGGTGCTTGGCCACTTTACCCAGGTGATGGAGGGGTAGTTGAAGACTCATGCTATGTCAGTGTTGCATTGGACCATCACAGATCGAAGGGTGTTAAGGAGTGTGCATTGACAGTCTGGGGACATAAATGTGGACCCATAGCAGGCTATGGTCTGGATTGCACTATTACCCCAAGGCAGATGTACCGGAAGTATCTTCAATGCATTATGATGGGATACTAGCCTGGAGATGTTCCTAGCCATAATGAATATGGAGACAACACCACCTGTGGAGGTGTGGTGTGGTCCATGTTTGGGGCTGACAGCTGTGGAATGCGTCATAGCCTGATACTGCAGGGCTGCTGTCTGCTGCTGTGAACCACCTCTCCATTACAGCAGACATGTGTTCTCCACTCTGACTGCTATGAGTGACTGAATCCTGACAGTTAGATGTCTACTGTTGAGCAGCATGACCCTCAGATTGCATATATGTGTAGCTGTTATGGTTGTAGTAACATTAGGAACACTGCCTAATAAGGCATTACAGGGGTGGCAAGACACTTAGCTAGTACCTGGAAACCCAGCAGTGACAGATGTAGGACATCTGTGGCATGTCATTGGGTTCTGTCAATTATGTCATCCCAAGAAGAGAGGTACTGGATCTGCTGAGAATAACACATAACACGTAAGCCAATGTTGCAGTCAATCTATTGATAGAACCACAGCATCATTCTGGGTGACAGTAGTACACTGCCCAGGGCTACTGTCACACCTGCCTGGACCACATAATCATAGAGTTCAACCATGTCTCTTGTCAAGTCATTCACACCCACATGGATACAGAGTGATACTCGTAGTTGCTGTAGAGTGCCATAACTGGCTGTGTCATGTGTTGGATGCTGGCATGTGATAGATATTTGGCTGTTACCTGCTCCATATTCAACTTAGTGAGTGGGATATGTGTGTGCCTCAGTACTGAGGTGCCCATGATCACTGTATTGTGCAAGGTGGTTAGCCTTAGGAGCTAGGAGTGGGTGTCTGTCTTGCTGGTCTGTGCTGTGTGGGTAAATGTCCATTGAGTGCCTCTGAGAAGGTGGGTGTGTGACTTTTTGCTGTATGTCATGGCTGTCAAAGTGGGTGTCATGGTGAGCTACATGTTCCACGTGGTATGGTGCAGGTGTTAATCATATCTTCATGACCTGCTTGTCTAGTCTTTGCTGGAGAGTGCATATGTCCACATTGTGTGAAATATGGGTAACCCTCACCGGTTTGAGTGTTTGGTGTTTAGAGGGGAGGGTTGTTTGTGTACATGAGGCAGTTGCAAATGTGCCTCAGAATGGACAAGTTCTCCAGATTAATGGGTGAAAGCACATATAACCACCCTACAAACATGCCAGGAGGGGTGGACAAAACTATTAAGTCCTGGGGCTACATCTGTGATGAACGAGTACTGCTGATGGCTCCCATGTGTGTCACACTTCTTGATACAATAACCTGGTGAAGTGCCAAGCCATAATGCTAGTTGAAGAGCAAGACAGGATGAACTAGCATTATATACAGGTGGAACAGAAGGCAGACTGTCTGCGACCTGTAATACTTTACCACAGCTGTGCAGTTACCAGCAGCTTTGGCCATGTGAAAATTCAGTAATCTCTGTAGCATGTGCAGTAACTATGTAGCACTATAGTAGACATACCTAGATAGGCATGAGTTCCAATCCCAATACTGGCAAGTATGTGTGTGTGAATCATGTAATGTCTGGCTTATACCATTTTTGACCTATGTACTACCATTTACACTTCCCTTCACTCCAATTTAGTAGTCCTGTTGATGTCATCCTCCTTAGAAGTACCTTTGGAAGAAATGGAAATGTATAAGCTCTGTGGCGTGAATGATAAATGTGTAGCAATATAGTATGAATACCTAGATAGGCAGGAGCTCTAATCCCAATACTGGCAAGAGTGTATATGTGTGTGAATCATCTACTGTTTGGCTTATACCATTTTTGACCTGTGTATTACCCTTTACACTTCCCTTCACTCCAATTTAGTATTCATGTTGATGTCATCCACCTTAGATGTACCTTTGGAAGAGGTGGAAAAGTATAAGCTCTGTGGTGTGTCTGATAACTGCACAGCACTGTAGTCCACATACCTAGATAGGCAGGAGTTCTAATGCTGGCAACTGTTTGTGTGTGTGTGTGAGGACCATATCTTGTGTGGCCTATACCATTTTAATGTGTATACCATACACAGCTGGTGACCACCTCCTGCTGCCATTAATTTATATAGTGTGGTAACAGCATCTGCCTCACATGCATCAGGATAAGCCATTGTACAGTCCTCTGTACAGATGTGTTTGGAATATCCATATGTTTGCAACCCATACATGGTCGGAAGTGGTCTGTTTGCCTTAACAATGCCCATGTATGTGATATTATAGCCAAATAGGCAAAAGTCAGTGTACTGACACATATAGCAGCATGTGGTATCATACCTGACTGAAACATCATGCTGATACAACATCTGCCGGCCTCACAGGTGGCCAGCATTGTAGGTGCAATACGTGAGTCCAAATGCTTGGTTTTACAAGTGAACTGTTCCTGTTATGGGTCACATTAAAGGCTGGAAGAGGTGTAGACTGTCATATTGTGGTCCTAAGTAGTATGTAACAGGAACACCTTGCATCTTAAGAGGGGTGTGTACTCAATTTATATCCACTGTATACCACTAATGTGTCACGCAAGATCCTAACTTAGGCCTTTTATCCAGCCCATTCTGCTGGCCTCTGTCCAGACATCTTGGCACTGATAAGTTGTGAGGTATGCTACAGGAATGTTGAATTCACATCAGATAGGCCCCAGTAGTGACCACTGTGATGCAATACAGTTAACCCCAGCACCAGTGAACATGCACAACAAGCACTATAGCTATTACATAAAGCAATATAGCTATTACTGATGGTTGCATGCATGGTAAATTGCATGCACTTCACATGCCTGGGGTATTGCCAGGCAACAACAAAACAATGTTATACTCACCATCTTCAGGCTGCTGTCCCATATGCAGACCAGAGGGTCCTAGGTAGTTGTAAGAGGGAATTATTGTCAGCAGACTCACATGTGGCTTTGGTACAGGATGGATGCAACATGTCTGCACATCTACAGTACTAACCGCAATAATACACACTGTCCTGTCCTCACCATAGATGTGCACCTCTGTGCATTAGAAAACCCCATCCACAACTGCAATCAGACCTGACACATGCATGTAGATACAATATAGATACATGTATGTCTAATACATTAGTGCACTAATCCCCACTGGGCCCTTACCTGCACGTTCCTTGTCCAGTGCATGTGTGCAACCCATTTCTAAAATGCTTCCTCTGCATCATGGCTTGTGCATTGGGTGTGTGTCCCAAGTTTGGTGAGGACCTCCTCGGTGATTGTCAATGGGGGCTGGATGGCTGGGCCTCCACCTGTGGCTAGCCAGTCCCTCGCTAAAGCAGCAGCCATTGACAGGCATGGCGAATGAGGTCAGTGGCCTGATGCTGCACATGCTCATAAGTTCTGCTGTGCAGGCCGGCATCATGTAGCCTGTCGACCACACTGTTCCACAGTGCAGTCCTCACCTGCACATCTTCTGCTCTCCATCCAAATAACAGGGCATAATGTCCAATCACATATTGGATGATGATGTCAGTTTCCCCAACAGAGAATGCTGGTAGGCGTGCACTCTGCATGTTACCTGGAAGACATAAACAGGAAAAAGGTCACAGGACCTCATACAGTTGTCAAAATGCACATCAACAGTGGATATTACATGCAAATAATCCACACTACACCATTACACTTCAAGCTATCATGGCTATAGCAGCTTGCATTACACACCTGGTCCTGAGCTATCTTATTACCCCCAATGTTGGACACTTGATTGGATAATCCTCTATTCTTCATTCACTTCTGTGTAGAGGGTTGACAGTGGGTATCTTCCATGTGGATGGTGTGTGGATGGTGGCAAGACTGTGTTTGACTGTGGTGTGTGATGGAGCTTTGAGCACATGCCTGAGTTCATGTAGGAGGCAAACAGTGATGTTATTATACCCCATGGAGATATGTTGTTGTTGCCATCAGTAGGCAATATGTACATGCTCACTATTGCTGAGGGGAGGAGTGTGGTTGATGTGCATATCCCCCTGTACAACTGGGGTGGACAGGGTGATGATGTTCCCACCCAACCTGTGAGATGCAGATTGGCTATATCCACGGCATGTGTGTATGAGGTATTCTTTACCCCCAGTACAGGGTTAATTGTGTTGTTTCCTCTGAGACTTACAACATATGTGTAGACACAGTTGCAGTTGTCCTTGGTGGTGTGGATATGTCTGATTTATAGTCATAGTCAGCCTTACAGGAAGTCACCTGTGAACTTACATGCTTGCTCAGATATAGGTGGACTTGCTTCCAAGTTGTTGCCTGCACCTATGTGTCCCTGTACAGCCAATGTAGCACTGTATTATGTGGTTTGTGTATTGCTGCTGTCCACCAAAGGGGATTATTCCGCCTTGGTGGAGGCTGGCTATACAGGTCAGGTACTGCTATGTCCATATAGCTACAGTGGATATAAAGGTTACATACCCCTGTTACACTGCCTGGTATTTGTGCAATTGGAACATGACACCACAATAACTCATTTCATAACAATTCCCACCTGTAATGTGACCTACAGCCTGTACAATTCAGTTGAAAACATAACAATCTTGTCTGTGAAAACATATGGAAATACTCAGCACAATAAACCAGTTGAATGAGTGTGCAAACCTTTAAACTGATATGTTGCATATGCACCTCTTGAGATGGTTACAGCATTCCTCCGTCTTGGTCTTGACTCTAACATCATGGCACGTCCCCACTTGGCAATAGTTGCTCACCTTGCTAGAAACACCTTTGATTGTATTTCAATGGAATTGTACAGGTTCGGTGTCACATTCAAGATGAGAAACATTATGAAATGATCTTCTATGGTCTAATCGTCATACAGCACACATACTTGGCATTCCAACAGGGGTGTGTACACTTGTGATATCCACTGTATATAGGTGTTGATATAGCTGGTAGTGGTAGGCATGGACAGAGGTTCAGAACACAGGTGGACACTTCTCTGATTAATACCTGATAATTATGCCTGCTCTAGTACCCATATCAGCGTCAGGGCAATGTGAGAACCAGTAGCTGTGCACATTTATGTCTGTTGCCTATCTACCTGAATGCATGACACCCATGTGATTAGTTTTGTGCCTTCCAGCTGAACATATGCATACATACATGGGCTCAGTGGATACCTAGTTTACATTTCTGTTATATGTTAGTATGGCACACTTTATTTACAGTCTTGCTGCTCAATCAATCATATCTGACCTGTACAGCAGTAATGCGTAGGGAATGGCACACAAAAATGGGTATATTTACAGTCTTGCTGCTCAATCATACATCTTGACCTGTTACAGCAGTACGTCTAGGGAATGGCACACAAAAATGGGTGAGAAAAGGGGCATCAATATTGAAACTGTATTAATATAGCTGCACCATATATTACTATGTTCATTGCACAGTAGAGTGTGACATCACTGTGATAACCTGAAAAATGTCCAACAGTCATAAGTAGGCTATTATGTTACAATGTCATTGCTCACAGACCTGCCAATGGTCTGGCTAACATAACACAGGTATATGTGTACGGGACTACAGATATTACTCACAAATATGCTTATTGTCCAGCAGAACACTGTACAGTTGAATGTTATTAATTCAATATATCACATGCAGTTCAACACACATGTCTGCAACAGTACTTTACTATGCACATGCCCTCTTATAGGTCTCTAAGCTTTACAAGGCAAATGTGTCATACTCATAATCACAGGTAACATGGATATGGAAAACATCACATTAACTGGCCTAGAAGTGGCACAGTCACAACTGTTTGACAGACACCCCTGCGGTTGTCATATATGAGCTGTCCTTTCCCAGGGTGAGTCAGGCTCCTGAGCTGTGATCCTACCTCACAACCTCTCAGAGCATCACATCTGGACAAAGCCTAAAATGCTGATGGGATGAATAGGGATTGACTTCAGATATTCCTGTTACAAACTTAGGAAGTTCGTAGAATTATACATTTTGCATTATGGTGAATATTCTTAAGGATATTTAGTCTTAAACTCAAGTGTCTGCCATTACTTGATCACTTCATTCCTCAGCTATTTGCCAGAAAAGCACAGATTTCAGTGGGAATAGACAAAAGCATATGATGGTGAAATGTGGACATGGTGTGAAGATCTGTACAGCTGAGAGGTATGAATGTGATATCTCCCACTGCAGAGAGGGCCAAATGCTATGGCCATAGCAACTGTTTAGCAGAACATTAGTACAGCAAGTCTTGTTGGGACATATATTCCTTCAAATCATATTTCCCATTATTACAGATCAGGTACTACATTCAATTACTTGCTTACATGTTCCACTTACCTTTTTTCTTTCTTCTCTTTTCCAGTTTATGTTTTATTTATTGCTCTCTCTCTCTCTCTCTCTCTCTGCACTACAGGGATAAAGCTGATTTAAATAGGTGGCAGCATGGCTTTTGTAGGTGATGCTCATAACCAGGTGATGGCCTGTGCACCTATTGGGGTTCTCCACTTGCTAATTGCATGCAGGGCAGCTGTGTAGTTCTTCCAATAGCCAATGCCATGGCAACACACTCCTATAAATGAATACTGCATGGGGGCATTGGCCTTTTCCCTTACTTGTGAGGAAGACATCCTGGAGTTGTGTGAGCTACTAACTCTTACAACAAGACTTGTGGAGACAAGCCAACTAAATGGTGGAGAAGGTGCAAGACTTAGAGGCAGAATGTGAGTATTGCTGTTATATGTTTGGAATACTGCTAGTTTAACAGTGTTTGTCTGCACATGCTACTTCTGCATAGGTTTCAGTCTGACAAAGTTCTGTCTCTGCATTGCACTCAACTGTAGGGTCATCCACATAATGGCCATAGGTTATTCTGTTATGTATGGGCTGTTGCCCAGACAGGTGTTGTCCCTGGCAAATCAGTAGCATACCCTGGTGATTGCATTATGTAAATGGTAACATCCACTTGTATTTCTGACTTTATATCCCTCAGGAAAGATATGTTACAGCAAACCCTGTAACAGTAGCAACTTTCTCAGTATATAACAGCAATATTTCAGGTCATGTATTTGGGCCTCTCTCCACCAATTATGCCAGGCTTTGTCCAGATGTCATACAGTAGTAGGTTGATAGGTATAATGGTCTATCATTATTTAGTGCTGTACTTCCTGCTGAGGGGAATGGCTGGGAAACATGTTGAAGTCTGTACATTCAAGACGTTGGTGTATAGAGAATGCTCTCAGATACCCTTGTAACACATTCTATGTGGGGGCAGTAACACATGTTTTAAAACTAGTCTGTTAGAGCATATGAGACATACTACTGATAAAAAATATGACAGTTCTATAGCTGTACATTTGAATAAATCTCACCATGGGGACAGTAGTGGGTCCCAAGGTACTGTTTCTGAAAACATATCCCCAGATCTGTGAACATATTCTATGTATTCAGTGCTGTTATACACATGGTGGATTGATAGATTGACAGGGTTTCTGTTGTCATGCATTTAGTGTGCGACGTCACGACTCACAGTGATATGTCTCTGACATACTTCTCCACTGGCATGCTGTCCACAGACTGGACACATGTCTGCTTGTTATGTTTTGTCTGTTCCCCACACAGTTGGTGTCTTTGGTAAATCAGTCATGGACTCTGGGGAATGCAGTCAGTAAATACTCACATCTATTGGTATTACCAACATCATATTCCTCATAAAGGCTGTTGCAACTGTCTCAATGTATGATAGCAGTATGTCCATTCTACCCCTGTGTTTGTGCCTCTGTTCCCACGTAGTGATATAGGGGTTGATGCCAACTTAGTGAGTGTGGAATGTTATCAAATGCTTTGGCCAGATCAAGGTCGGCTGTATGTGTCACCTTGCCTTCATCCACAGCTCAGGTGACTGACGCCAAGAAGGTGACCAGGTTGAATGAGCAGGTATGATGTACCCTTCACAAATGTAAACTGTGTGGGATCCTGAGTGTGCAGATTCCAATATCCCTGTCTATTAGGTGCATGATGATGCAGTCCATAGCTTTGCATAACAGACTTGTAACTGCCTGCAGTTGGGGCGGTATTTCCCTGGGTCTCTAGTCACACCTCATTTGTAGAGAAGGGTGACTATAGCAGTGCACAATTCAGTAGGGACAAAGCCTGAGGTGAGGCTGTGCTTGACCAGGGCACACAGGTGAGGTGCCAGGTCACTCTGTAGTTCATGTAGAACACAGCCAGGGATATTGTCAGGTCCCATAGAATTTGTATTCTTGGCCTTGGACAGTGGTGTTTTAACCTGTGCTGCAGTAATACTGGATGCCTGGCAATGTACTGGTATTGTGATTGGTCCTTTGGGGGGATGAGAGGGGTAAAGTTTGCACCTAAAATGCCAGCCAGTACATTGTCATTATTTGTTGGCTCATTCTGGGAGGTACCACTGTCTAGTAGCTCAGAACGAATCTTGGTATTGCCATGGAAATTCTTTACATAACTGTATGAGGCCTTATGGTTGTCTTTACTATGTGCTCCAATTCTGTTCTCACAGCTAACTTTGTAGTATTTGATAAGGGATCTCAACTTTTAAATGAGGCTGATAAGGGTTTATTTCCAGTCTTGGGACTTCATCTTATTCCACATCGGTTCCCTCATTCTGTTGTACAGTTTTTTTATGGCAGGGGGCCACCAGGTCAGCTTCCTTTTTTTTTTGGAGGTGAGGGTCCTGGTTGTATTGGGTATGGTGATATGGCCAAATGTGTGTGCAGCCATGTAACCCAGATAGGGATCAGCCAAATGTGTGTACGGCCATGTAACACAGATAGGGATCAGCCAAATGTGTGTGCAGCCATGTAACACAGAGAGGGATCAGCCAAATGTGTCTGCAACTGTGTAGCACAGATAGGGATCAGCCAAATGTGTGTGCAGCCATGTAACACTGATAGGGATCAGCCAAATGTGTGTGAGGCTGTGTAACACAGATAGGGATCAGCCAAATGTGTGTGTGGCTGTGTTACATACATAAGAATCAGCCAAATGTGTGTACGGCAGTGTA
The DNA here is from genome assembly GCF_019279795.1 of Protopterus annectens. NCBI lineage: Eukaryota > Metazoa > Chordata > Ceratodontiformes > Protopteridae > Protopterus > Protopterus annectens. The sequence continues at coordinate 268,421,719 of NC_056741.1, read as the reverse complement.
ACACACATAGGGATCAGCCAAATGTGTGTGCGGCCATGTAACACAGATAGGGATCAGCCAAATGTGTATGCAGCTGTGTTACACAGATAGGGATCAGCCAAATGTGTATGCAGCTGTGTTACACAGATAGGGATCAGTCAAATGTGTGTGTGGCCATGTAACACAGATAGGGATCAGCCAAATGTGTGTGCGGCAGAGGTATAACAGGAAAATGTTACCATTATCACAGATGTCAATAGAGAAGATGTCAGTGAAAGGCTAGGGATGGGGACACTTATCTTGACAGTAGTGTGCCAGGTTAAGGAGAGGGACGTTGATGCGCTGAGCCTGCCTCTCTTGCACCTGAAAAATTTCTCAGATGATGAGGACTGCCTGCCTTTCCTTACAGAAAACAAGCCTTACAGTCCAATGGAATTTGATCTGGCTGTGATACAGTGCTTAGTTCAGAAGATGGGTTTAGCACAGGTCTAATTTTCAGAAATCTGAATCCAGTGAGCCTGAAGGCTTGCTCTTGGAATTGATATAGTAAGTAGTTTATGCAAATGTTTTTTCATTAGGAAATGGAAACTATGGTTTATTTTGTTAATACCTTTGATAAGTAACTGAGCTCTGAAAGGAATAATATAAAGCCCTATAGATAATGAAAGTATAAGATGTTGCATATAGAATGAGGAAATGTAAATATAAATTGTTATACTATATTACATGTTTATAGTATATTGGTGTGTCTTTATATGTGTGTGTGTGTGTGTGTGTGTGTGTGTGTGTGTGTGTGTGTGTGTGTGTGTGTGTGTGTGCTTGTGCATATTTATATTACAGTGAAATAACAATGAAATAGCAAACATCAATGTGTATTTATTTATTTACTTATTTACTTATTTTTGAATGATGAAAATAACATAGCAATGCAATTGACAATTAAACAAACCTTCACACAATGCACTGCTGAAACTTGTAACAATGACTTCAAGTTCTAAAACAGTTTTACATTTCTATAACACAGAAGAATTGCTGAATGTCCATCAGGTTGAAAAAAAACTGTTTTAATAACAACACTCATCTATTTGCTGGAAAGTAAGAACTATGACACAAATAAACATGTTAATCTTTCATTTTTGAAGTAAATGCTAATTCACAGTACAGACCATTTACTTTAGAGCTCACTTCTCAGTATTCAAAACTGTCAAACACACACACACACACACACACACACACACACACACACACACACACACACACACACACACACACACACACACACACACACACCTTGCAGTAAGACAATTTTAAGCAATTGGTGACGTAAAAATGAGCAATGTTGCTTTAAGAGGGAATGCTCCTTTACCTTAATTGAATTATCTTCATTAGTGGAGAGAGAAAGAGAGAACTTGTATAAGTAAGAGAGGATTTCTTTAAAGATGCAATTAAAGTCATACAAAAGGAGGACTGAGGACATTCCTAGAAGAAAGAACGTTACTTTGCCCTTTGTTAAAGGAAATCTGATATCCATAACCATGGCTTTGGATGTGAAATACCTCTCAACCTCTTAGTGCAAGAAATCTGGACAAATCCATAAATAATGGGAGGCAAAAGGCCAAAAATAGGGATACTTTTAAAATATTGCTCTTACAAACTTATAAAATTGATAGAATAACAGGTTTTGCATTGGTATGAATTTTCTTAACGGTATGAAGTCTGAAATTCAAATGTCTGTCATTATCTTCTGACTTCAAACCTCAAAGATTTGCCAAAAAAACATGATTTTATGAGAAAAAGACCAAAAATATAAGGCAAAAATTTGGACATTCTGCAAAAAATGTGTACAGTTGAGAGGTATGGATGTGAGATAGAAGAGTGAACAAGAAGAAGGTATCAGGAAAAGGCTGGAATTTGCTCTTGCTATAGTAGTCTGAACTAGTAAAAGGCAGAGAAAAAGACACAGAGAGAGAGAGAGAGAGAGAGAGAGAGAGAGAGACTTACTAAAAGAGATTGTCACCCAGCAGCACAGAAATGTTTTAAAGGACTGGCTGTAGACTTGTTAGACCTAAGATTTTTGTTTGAGAAGATCCTAGATTTCTTTAAGTTCTTTAGCATAATAAACTATATTGTTTTTCTAAGACTGGTGTCTCTGCTGCCTGTAATGGCACATATTTGTGGACTTCAGCAGAAATTTTTGGCACACCTTTTCTCCCAATGTCCTAAGACTATACTTATCACTGACAAGATAAAGGAGTCAGCATTTCAGAACATGTTTCCTAAAGAGATGCAGAGGTAGTCTTATGGTAAATGTTGGTAGTTTTATGGTCATTTACTAGAATGACAGCTGCAGAGCAGCTATTACAGTCCATTACTACTACAGCCACTGAAAGGATACTGACAGTGGTCAAGTTAATGATGGATACACCAAAGACAGTTATAACACTAAAATAACTAACCAAAGAAGAGGACCTGGAGGCATAGCTTGTCTCTTTCAGTAGTAAACTCACCATGAGGGATGAGACTGAGCTAAATGGGAAAAGATCCTTTAGGCCTTGCAGATGTGAAAACTGCTGCAAGTCCTCATGGGGATGGAGGGAACTACATATCAGGACCATGATAAAGTTAATAACTATGTCAAGAATCTAAATGGCAATGCTCAGATCTGCTCTGAGCTACAACACAATGGCATTAAATATACTGATCCCAAGGACTTTGCTAATATCCTGGCAGATCGATTCAGTGCTAACTGCACCCCCCCTCACCCTCTAAAGGGCCCATCTCAATACCAAAAGATTGCCAAATTCTGGTAATGACAGCCACACAGGTAAAAAATACACTCTCCAAAGCTAAGACTACAGCATCCATGGGACCAGACGACATCCCAGGCTGTGTACTACATGAACCACAAAATGAACTGGCACCTCACCTAAGTATCATGTTAAAGCATAGCCTCACCTCAGGCTTCATGCCCAGTGAGTGGTGCACAGCTGCAGCTGCAGTTATCCCACTCCACAAGGGGAGATCCGCCTCGGATCCTGGGAACTACTGTCTCATCAGTCTGACGAGCCTGATCTGCAAGGTCATGGAACATATTATCATGGAACTTATAAACAAAAACATTGGCAACCGTCAAACACTGGACCCCACCCAGTTTGGATTCGTGAAGGCCCGATCGTGTCTCCTGAACCTGATTGAATTCTTCGACTCAGTCTCCAGAGCCATGCACAAGAGTAAGGTGGTCCACACAACCTGGACCTCTCTAAGGCCTTCAACACCATCCCCCACTCTGGAATCATAGATAAACTTACTAAGCTGGACATAAATCCCTACGTCACTCGATAGGTTGCCAACTGGCTTACTGACAGAACCCACACTGTAAAAGTAGTCGACTCCCAATCCAGCTCCAGAAAAGTGACAAGTAGAGTACCTCAGGATTCAGTCCTGGGACCGCTCTTGTTTGGCATCTACTTCTCTGAAGTACAGGCCAGCACTAAGGGAATCTGGCTAACAGAGTTTGCAGATGACTGCAATCTGGGAGCCATTATTGAATCCCCAAATGATGTGGACATTCTACAAAAGGGCCTTACAGATGCAGATGTTTGGTGCCAGAGCCATGGGCTCAAGCTCAATGCCAAGAAGTGTATACTTATCCCCTTTGAGAAAAACTATGTACCCATGAATTACCACATAGGTGGCAGTACACTAAACACCAAAAGTGTGATAAGAGACTTAGGAACAGAGGTGGATAGTGGTCTCACCTTTGATAACTACATCACCACAATAGTCAGGAAATCCTTCTATGAGGCACACCTCATCACTAAGGGATTTTCATCCAGAAAAAAGGAGGTCATTGTCCCACTGTACTCATCCTTCATTAGACCCATCATAGAGTATAACGCCCCATTTGATATGTACCTCACAAGACATCTGCAACAACTGGAAAGGCCGCAGAAACACCTCACTAAAAAAATCACAGGCCTAAAGCAGATGCCCTAAGCTGACCGACTAAAAAAACTCCAGCTGTACTCTCTGGCAAAGCGTCTACTCAGAGGCGATCTCTGCTTAACATACAAGGCCATGTCAAACCCAGAGCTGTTGGACATGCTACATTTAAAGAAATCCCAATCCATCAGAGTCACACATTCCAGGGACCTAAACCTTGTCATCACAATGAACAAAACATGCTGGAGGGATAGGTTCCTCACTCAGAGACTCCCCATACTCTGGAATAGACTGCCCAAACATGTCAAGCAGAGCGCCTCCTTGGCCCTCTTCAAAAGGAACCTTGACAAATGGATGAGAGATAGGAAATTTATCCCAGGGATCACATCAGTCACCCTGCTAGACAGAAGTCCAGGGAAGTAAATATTGTGGGAAGAAATAGCCAGGGAATTGTTATGGCTGGGCTTGTATAGGCCCTAGGGCTGATAGCCTAGTACCAACCTGTGAACCTATGAACCTATAAGGCACAACTAACCCAATCTGGTGTTACCGCAGTGACACAAGCTGAAAAATTTCATACCTGGACATTTTCTCATAACAAAAATGATAGGAACCCAATTATTTGATTAAATGGTGAAATCCTAAGGCAAACATATTAAAAATAAAACAGCAGAACTGATAGCTACTGACAAATTTAAGAGATCTTTACCTCCTGCTTTAGGTGGGTCAAACTGATCCTAATAACTCAGAAAATGTTGTTATACTGGTAGAAAGAGTTATGCCATGTTACTATGTATAGAACAACTGCAGATATATTTGTTTAAATGTGAAAAAAAGAGTCATTTAGATTTTGTTTAATCTGTGGAATCAATAAACCCTAAAAAAGGATGCGACTTGTGATGTTATGCCTATGGAATGTGCTAAACTATCTGCTAGAATGGTTGAAACTGCATTCTCCTACTGTGCTACTACAAAGATCGGTAAGGCCATTCTTTAATTGATGAAAGACAGAAATACTGTTAGATTCAAGCAACATAATCTCACTGATAAAAGAAAAGCATGCATGTAAAAATAAATTTCTTACAAATAAACCAGTAGAACTTGCATTCATTCACAGAGATATTTAGTGGTGCCTCATTATTCAGACAGAAATGCCGACTCTATTTGGGAAGATAGTTCATCCTGTTGCCATAGTAAACCGTCTAACGCATGGTATTATAAAAGCAAAATATTTCTCCCATTTTAAAGATTTATGGAAGGATTGGAAATAATGTGATCTGTTTGATCAACTACCCTATCAATGAGGGCAGGGGATCTGGCAAGTGAAATCTTTAAAAATACTTCTGCCTAATGTGGAAATGGGAGGGGATAATCCACCAAATATATTCATTAAAGTCATAGTGCTAGAATACACAAATGTGGTTGAGGACACTGAGAGGAGAATAGACTACACCATTTAAAGAGATGTGTCAGCCTGCAAGAGTGGAACCAAAAGAAGTAAGGGTCATGCACAGTAAAATACTGCACCCTGGAAATGATGCAAATCAGAAAATAAAAGTGTCATTACATCCAGAAAATATTACAAAGCAGACAGTAGAAATTAGCATAACTGAAGAGAAAGGCTGTGGTTATCTGTGTCAACAGATGACCGCTGATTGAGAATTATCATTCTGTATTCCACTGACTCATAGTTGCTCGGTTTTATTTCTCCAAGTCTTGTGGATTTCTAATATCATGATGGAATGGACCCCATTTCTAATAGAGTAAGTTCATGAAATTAGTATTGTTTCAGTCTTTGATGCTTTGATCATACTTGCTCTAATATGGTGTAAACCGTTTAAACAATTGGTGCAAGGACAATGCTCTCAAATAAAATGTGAAAAAATGTAGCAAAGTTAGTTTTAGTAAACAAAACAGTTTCTTACAATAGATAGGTGACACATCCCTCCAAACTAACACTGTCATAAGAAATCCAAGTACTCTTGTTGATAATTTCTTATCTTTTGTAATTGTGTCACTGCAGTCATTAGGAAAGCCTTCTATCTTTCTCATCTAATTTGCAAAGGCATCTCCTCCAGTTTTTAAGAAGTTACAATTTCTTTTTACTCATATCTCATTAGGTACATTATTAAATATAATACTTGTTTTGTCATGGATTTGTCTAAACATTTAATTCAACTTGCAACATTTCAGAGGTTCCTAACTAACAGTATCAATGGCCTCAAAAATCTTAGCTATCAGGATATGATAAGACAATGCTTCACAAAAAAGTAGACAGAAATGGCATAAAAACTTTAGTGAATGTGCAAAAACTAGTTTGCAGAGCAGTATTTACTTATTTATTTATTTATGCATTTATTTATGTATTTATTTATTTATTTACTCTTTGAGTCTAGTTGCCTGATAACTGTAGGACCAAACAAAAAAGTGAAATATTATGATGCCTGTATCAAAGCTGAAACTGTTGATAGCCATCTAGAATCACTTGTAAAGTATTCAAGTAAACACCAAAATGACAGTTCAAGTACAATAGTCACTATAATGAGAATATATATCAACACTGAAATCACATATTTTTTTTTCTAAAAACATTTAATCTCATGCAGTGTTTGGCACAGCAACACTTAAGTTCTAACATCAAACTCTTAGTCACTTTGTAGCTGAATCCCCCAGACTAAAACTGTTCCACTCAAGAGTGGCATTATTTACTGTTATTGCACCTGCCCCACCTGGATTCAGTGTTACTTTCCAATTAGAGCAACGTTAATTTTTTTATCTTAAACCTCATATGTCAAACAGCAAAATTCATCTATCAGATTATAATATTTTCCATACTAACATTCTATATAAGGATGTAAAAGATGTGGCCATTCAAGGTAAGGAAACCATAACCTGCAATCCATAGCCCATTAATTTCCAACTAGTAAACACTTTGCATCTATGAACATACTTGTGAAGCTGTCAAAGCAAATAGTGTACTTATTTAAACCACATGAATTTTCATAGAATTCTCACCATTGGCATATTGTTATTATAGTTTTATGGAATTATCCTGCACTCTGATAAAGGTAGCTTCTGTGAGCGGCTTTATTTGAGTTTCCTTTCATCATGATTTATCAACATTGTATTGACTTATGCTGTGTAACCCTGTAGTGAATGAGAGTGGGGGATTTCATTTTTCCTACTATGTAACTGTTGAGATGGTACTTTTTGTTAATAATTTCAAATTACATTTATCAATATGGAGAAATTAATGTAGCATAACTCCTTTTTGGGTGATTCAATCAAATACAGGCAAAGCAGGCGACAATTAGTCCAGGGTTTTGGCATACCCATGGTTCCTTTTTGTGTTAGTGTTTTGCTTAACACTATGAGATTTGAGAAACCATGAAGGTGTATTTTCCTTGCTTGTATTAACTTTTATTATACCATGACAAAAAACGCAGCACGCTGATTGGCTAGCGTTGTGTATATGTTATATTATATTGGAAAAAAATCGGAAAACTTTTCCACTTTTAATAACTTATTTTTTTAAAAACACTGTCTCGCTATGTTAAATGGGTTTAACAGAGGAGCTTTAAAATAAACAGATAATAAACCCATATATTAAACAGACGGGACAACTGGACACACTGTACCTTTTCAGGGGTAACCAGGGAGCTATATCTGGTTAAACAACTTGCTTGATGTCACTTGCACAGCAGGCAATGCGAGTTATGGGAATCAACCCCTGTACCACAGAAACTACACCTCACAGCTGTAATCCTTAGTGCCAACTACCAGCCTTGACACCAGCTTTGAATTCTTGTTTTTTGTTTTGTTTTTTAGCTTGGAATGTCAGCAAGCTGAATTATTTGAAATATTCATGGAAACCATTATTGCTATGATTCACTTGGAATTCCATAGCCAAGGATTTGTTCTGCTTGTATTAGCTTTGAATAATGTTGGTTTAAAATACCAGTGCTTTCACCCGTTTGAATTGCAAAGGAAAATTGATGCATAATTGGCTACCTGTCAGGATTTTACAAACTTCATAACAGCTTAGTAGCAGGTGTTTTCTTTCCCAGATTGAGTGACTGCTGCTACTAACAATTTCTATTCAGAATTACTACTTAGGAAAATGTATTTTAGCCTACAGTGAAGAACACAGAAGGATGCTGAGCTTTATGAACTGACATTCAGGAATGGCATAGCGGTAACTTCACTGATGTACACTTATGTTCTGGTAGTTAGTGTCTGAATTTGTTTTCCGTTATCACAACCCCATTTTCCTTATTGCACTGGACCTCACTTCTCTACTTGATGTGACTGAATGATTTTTTTTTAAATGTGCTTAATATTGAGCTAAACATTTTTTTTTATATTATGGCATGGTGGTAACTTTACTGATGTACACATATGTTCTGGTGTTTAGTGTTTGATTTGTTTTCTTTTATCACAACACTCCTTACCTTATTGCACTGGACCTCATTGATTTTATCATATCACCAATAACACTGATGCTACAATGCAACAATGCAACAATATCGAGATTTGTTCGACTTTCATATTTTTTTTTTTTTGTCTGTGAACCTGGAATAAAACCATGGCTTGTCTTTTGACATGTACTTACAGATGAAAACCTGGTTATAAGACCTATCACATTTTGAACAGTGAAGTTACTTGAGCATCAGGTTGCAGCTAGAGCTGCCAGAAATATTTAGATTAGCATTTTGAATAATACTTCCTAGACATTGTTGATTCTCTTTGCGTATAATGTTTAATTTAATTGCCATGCATATCTTCTTTCATTGCTTAGTGTGCTTTGCAACATATACCTTTCCATATTTGTAATACTTTATATATCGTATTATAATAATAGTTATATGTCGCTGAAGCTAAAGCTAATGTGCATCTGGGTCTGTATCATATCGAACCCGGAAGTTCGAAATGTAAGAACTTCGAATGCTCAGAACAGCAATTTTTTTTTTCCCAGTGAAAAAAATCGCTGTTCCGATACACAATGTAAAAACACACAAACACTTCAGACTATTACTATTGTAGGGGGCTTCACCCCCACACCCCCCATCATGGGGGGCTGTACCCCCCCATACCCCCTACTTAAATATATCAACACAGAGCTTGCACCACAGTGGAGGGAATAGCAAAGCCGTGGAAATGGCCCACCAAATTTTTTCCCTGGGAAAAAAAATTTGGTGTTCCGCAGCTTTGATATTTTTACATTTCGAACTTCCCAGTTAGATATTTTGGCATTCGGACACTTGTGTGTATGAACTAATGATATAGACCTATGCATGTGCTTAGTTAGATAAAGCTCAGGTAGAAAACAAAGTCATAATTCATTGCAACATCTCTACTCAATATCAAGTAAAAAATTATGATAACTGCTTGTGTCCACAGTATAATGAAATGGTTCCATCCAAATTCAGATCTCTGCGGTGGCACCCTATTAGTCTTCAAAAAAAAAACTAAAATGTAATCTTCTCGAGACTAGATAGTGTCTACCATGAGAGTCAATATCCAGGCAAAAAGAATAAGGTTAGACTGCATCAGCCTTCATATGCTAACTTACCCCATGCGTTCTGGAGACAAAATAACGTGGCAACAAATCAAACATGAACAGCAACTGAAATGTAATTATGCATCAATCTTCATATTATAAGTTACATCATTGAGTCAAAATAACGAGGCAACCAACCTCCAGTTCAATCTGAAAATAGAAAAACCTTTATTCCCAAAAGTATGAACAGCTGTATTCAGCAACTAATTTTCTCATCAAAGTTCAACACAGGTTTTAGATGATATACATTATTTTAATGTCACTCTGCTAACAATTATTAAATCACTGCCCCTATTTTTAGTAGTAGAATACAAAGCAAACCATAAACATGGATATAATCAGACATTAGAAGAGCACTGTTTTGACAAAATGACATGTAGTAACAAACCACACATACAAAATCTGACTTTACCTGCAACTATTTTGTTTAGGTCTGCATGAATACCTGTGAATCATTACTCCTCAGTGCTAAACTAATACATTGTATTGACTAAAAGTAAAATTCCTACTCACACCAAAAAAAAAAAAAGACAAAATGCAAAACTCTCCACCAACAAGCACTGATAAGGAATCATTTGGTAATGTCTAAATGAAGGTATAGCTACGACAACCAGATTAACCAGTCTTATCTAAATAATGTCTTCAGTTCTAACCACACTGAAACTAAAATCCCCTTGCAGTACCATATGCATTGCATGGCTTCAGTGGTAAATTAAGCCAAATGTGCACTGGACATTGTTTCTATAGTACAAAAGTTGCTTAGAATAGATGCATCCAAACTAGCCACTACACTTAGCTGGGTTATCCTTGTTAACTAAAAGAAATAAAGAAAAAAAAATAGAAAATGAACTATAATTGAAAGCTATGTCTCTTTCATATGCAAACAAGCCATAGTCCGTCTACACCATAGAGGAAACATGGTTCTGCCACTCCAATTACAGCTCTATGAAAAAAGTAATAGGTCCACCACTACTATCTAATATTTAGGGCTTTTTAATTGAATCTCAGCAGAGCATTATGCTGTAGTAAGGAGAAAATGTAGATTTAAGTGATCGCCTCTGTGCACAATATGACAAGGGCAGAGTGGTTGACACAATCATTTTTTTTTCACTTCAGCTACTTTGTCCTAATTATTAAACACAAAGCCACATGCATTCTCCCTGAGGATACTGACTGGTTCTCAAGATACCTAATAACAGGCAGCAAAGAATGAAATGGAAAGCAGCCATATTAACTCCCTATGATGACCCTATGGAGTTCCATACTGATACATGTTCAGACTTCCTTTTCCAGCTATCTGTCCTGTCATATATTACTTGCCCTGCTGAAGGTTACAGTTGTAGCAAGACAAGCTGGATATACCAAGCCTTCTTATCCTTGTCAATAGTCTCAAACTTGTTCTGTGGGTTTCCTTGGTATTTCCAAGCTAGCTAAGTGATATACCCCCACCACCATGGCTATTTCCATCCTAGGGTCTATGCCCGGTAAGCCAAGACTAGCACAGTTTCAGTACAATAGCATTCAGATATCACCCTTATTAAATCCCCAAATCACATGTCTGATACCGCTCTGCACTCAGGAATAGAGGCTTTACTCCCAGAGCATCCTGGATGGAGATGTTTCTTAATGTATTACACAGAATTACCCCCGCCATTTTGATGATGATGATGATAACAACAACAATTTTTCGTTGAGAATTCTTTTTTATTGCAAATTTTCAATCTTACATGTCAAACAAAAACCATGACAGAAAATACATCAAAATGAGAATATACATTAAGCAGTTGTGTATAGGATAAATACATCAAAACAACAACTATATACAAATCATACAATGCCCACAGCAATTCCTATAGAATTCCAGTACAGCGTGATAAGGACTATTGGTATCCGTAAAATAACAGTACTTATTTAAATATATGTTCAGATAATATTTCCCAAAATTCCTTAATAACTGGTTTGTGCTTAATATTGTGGAACAGGAATTTATGTGCCTTGAGGTAATTAATAGCTATGTGTTTAAAACCTTCCCATGAGAGGAGTGTGTTTTTCCAATTCAAGGAGATGTAATATTTGATTAACATAAAAATAGGAATCAGTACCTTGCATTTTCTTTCTGATAATCCAGGGGGGGGGGGGAATATGAAGAATGGTAAATTCCCATGACAGGGTGGATTTTTCATATCCAATTCTTTCAAGAATCACCCTCAAGGCACACCATAGCTTGTAGGAACATTTGCAGCTCCAAAACGAGTGAAGGATATCATCCGATTGGTTCGGGCAATATTTACATTTAGGGGATAGATTAGGGAAGATTTTGTTAAGGATCGTAGGGGTAAAATACACATTGTTCATGATCATCATTTGAGTGTATTTCATCTTCTTGAAGGGAATAGATTTAGTGCTTAGGTTTATAGCATTAGCAAATTGGTTTTGGTTAATATCAGGGTTGATCTTTGACCAGAGTTTCGAAACATTTAGTTTATTTTGGTATCTAAGCGTCATGATGACTTTGTATACATTTGAGGTCATTTTTTTTTTCCACTGAGCAGGAGATTTATTAGCGTTTTACACGTTAAGATATCATTGTCCGAAACTAGTGGGTGTTCTAGGAATTTTCTTACTAGTTCTCTAATTTGTCGTAGTATCATTAAGTACTTGTATGGCAAGTCGAGACTAGTTCTTATGTCAGGTATTGATTGATGTCTAAGGGCGAAAAGGTCCGAGATAGAGGTGTTTAACAGAAGGGGGTATTGCTCCAAGTTTAGCATGTACCCATTTAACTTAAGATTAGGGTTTAGATGAAGTGGTTGTAAAATAAAAAACGAGTGTGGAAGGTTCAGAGATTTAAAGATTGCCTGCAGGGATTTTATACTAAATAGTATGTTTTTTGTGTGTTTTAGGGTCCCTAAGTTATCTTCATTTAAAAATGGGAGAGCAGCAGGGTTGAATTTTAATGTTTTAATATAGTTATTATAAAGAGACATCCATGGTGGGGCCCATAACGGTTTATTCTTATTATAGGACGCTATTTTAAAAATTCTACTGGCGTTAATAATCTCATAATAGGTTTTAAAGTCAGGTAGGCCCAGTCCCCCCTGCTCCTTAGGACAGATAAGCTTTGAATAGCTAATCCTGACCGATTTGGGGGCCCAGATAAATTTAGAAATAGCAACAACAACAATTTTTCATATTTGCATCCATGCTATCTCACATTTCAAACATTAAGTCACTACTCAAAGCTTGTGGTCATAGTTGATAGAACAAAAGTGACCCTTTGACTCAGTCCTCACTACACAGTTATAGTCCAGTACATTGTCTGCAATACTGCCACCACTGTAACCATCAAATTGGAAAGTTCCCAATCCTCCAACCCACTCACCTTTACTCATAAAAAGAACCAAAGATATTTAACCTACACTGTTTGAGATTGCTGCTCTCCTTCACATGCAGGGGGAACATCTACTCTATTTTGGGAGTGATCAATGATGACCTCTAAGTTGCAGGTGCTGATTTTAATCCTAGGAGATTTATACTCTGCAAACAAACAAAAAATACTCTTGTACATACTGGAATCCTAGGAGATTTATACTCTGCAAACAAACAAAAAATACTCTTGTACATACTGGAATCCTAGGAGATTTATACTCTGCAAACAAACAAAAAATACTCTTGTACATACTGGAGGCCACAGTGGCTTGAGACTGAAAGGACACCATAATCTATACACGAGAGAAATGCAGGGACTGTATACTGAAAGGCATAATAACATGTCAAGACTGTTGCAATGACAATTTTGCAAACATTATGATACTGAAATGGCTGAAAAACACTGGAAACATAAGCCACAATGATGAAGTCTATATCACATGGCATCACCCATTACTAACAGTTCAAAAGATAGATGCCAGAAAGCTGGGTATAGTGGTCCATGAAAATAAGAGAAAAGTAGCATTGATCATTTAGATCTCCACACCCAGTGACTACATTGTGTTGCATACAGAGAGACACGAAGTCATAAAATATCAGGATTTGCAGGCAGAAATGAGAGGAATGTGGAGGAAAGATACCCAGACAGTTCCAAATGTAGTAGGAGCAACGGGTCTTACAAAAAAAAATTACAATCATATTTAGATATGTTGCCAATACATGCAACCCCATATGAATTGCAGAAGGAGTCATTACTGGGCACACTGCGGGTGTGCAAAGAGCACTTCTGACTGACATCAAAGATTGAAACAATGCTAATTTCATGAACTTTGATTTAGAAATGGGGTCCATTCCCGTCATGGTATTAGAAACTCCAAAAGACTTGGGGAAATTAAAAAAGTGAGAAATGCAGCCCTCATTTACACAAGTTAAATGTTTCCCATACTACAGCTGTGTGTCAATGTCTTTTCCAACCAGGATGCTCCACACATAACTATAAAGCAATTAAGACAAGAAGTGTCACTGTAAGAAGAGTATAGAAGAGGGAACAGATCAACAAAAATACTTAGCAAAATAAACGTGATGAAAGCAATGTACAGTATTAGAACAGATCTGGATCTATCGTGAGCTATCGCAAATAAACTGAAAATCTCAGAGCAGGCGAAAAAACTTAGAAGATACATAGATAAATATAAAGGAAAAATACAAAATAAGCAATTTATTGATGACCCAAAAAAGTTTTATACAGAATTGGGAAACAAGGTAAAAGTAATTGAAAGATCACCAAAAAAGAAGACACAGATAGATTTTGGAGAAGTACTTATGATGATCCTGTGGAACATAACAAAGACACTAAATGGATAGAAGTAAAAGACAGAATAAGAATTTAAAGGTTCAGGACATGAAATGGGATGCAGTAACAGCCAAAGAGATTGAAACAAAGTTAAGAAAAGCCTCTAATTAGAAAACCCCAGGCCCAGATGCAGTACGTAACGTCTGGTTAAAGCATTAATATCTTTGCATGAAGATTTAGCCATGAGTAAGAATTATTCATATGCGCACTCTGAACAGACACCAATCAGGCTAACAACAGGAAAAACAATGCTGCCACATAAGAGTGAACCTGCAAGCTATCCTAAAAATTATAGACCATTAACTTGCCTTCTGATGACATATAAACTAGACAATGAAATTGATGCCGACAGAGTTTATAGCCATTTAGAAGAAAACTCAATTATGGCAATAGAACAAAGTGGCAATAAAAGAAAGTCATATGGAACAAATTATAATTTATTGTTAAATAAAGTCATAGTGGGTGAAGAACTGTAAAAAGGGGAAGAATCTATGTATGCCATGTACTGACTACAAAAAAGCATTTGACAGTATCCCACATTCATGGATAAAAGAGTGCTTAAAATATATAAGATACGCCCTACATTGATCGACTACATTACAGTGACCATGAAACCATGGCAGACCACTTTGCAATTAAGCCATGATAAAGGACAAATTATTATCCCAGGGATAAAAATTCAAAGGGGAATATTCCAGGGTGACTCTTTGTCACCTCTGCTATTCTGTCTTGACCTTAACCCATTAAGCTGTCTACTTAACAGCTTAGGCCATGGCTATAATTTGGCTCCTAGAAAACAGCAAGTGTAAATACGTTTCATCTTCTCTTTGTAGATGATTTAAAACTGTATAGCTCATCAAAAGAGGAAATGAAAGCACAACTGCAAGTTGTCAAAACTTTTTCAGATGATATAATAATGTCATTTGCGTTTCATAAATGTGCAAAAGCAACCTTTAAAGCAGGAAAACTGCAGCACCAAGAAAACATCACTTTGGGACAAGAATGTGATATGAAAGAACTTGAGCAAGAGGGAATGTATAAATATTTGGGAACTGATGAAGGATCAACAATAAAACATGAACAAATGTGAATAAAACTTAGTAAGTAATATTTTAGAAAGCTTAAATTAATATTAAAAACAGCACTGGCATCTAGGACAAAGTCTAAGCTATAAACCAATTTGCTCTTCCTGTCCTAACTTACAGTTTTGGAGAAACTGACTGGCCTCAAAATGTGTTGGATGGTTTGGACAGGAAAACAAGAAGTATGCTTCATGCTCATCAAATGATTTATAAAAATCAGTGCACACCAAGGCTATATAGACCCCATTCTGAAGGAGGTATGAGACTCCTCGAAATTTATTACATGTATAGCTCTGTGATAGTGGAACTGCATAGATATCTGCTGACCTCACAAGACCTAAATGTAGTGAAAGTATTTTAACATGAGGAGAACAAGTCTAAGATGACTTCTATGCTTAGTTTAGCAGAAACATATTGGCTTCAAGTGGGAATGGAAATCAAACCAGAAGTAGCTAAACGTCAGGTATCAACTGAATGTGCCAAAAAACAAAAGAAAGCATATAATGTGAAGGATCAGATGAGAAGGCAAGAAATTTGGTAAAGTATAAATATGGTTGCAAGTGTAGGAAACTCTTGGAACAACCTCATGTTGATTAGGATCGAACACATGAACGGTTAAGGAGAGGTGAATTTAATCCAAAAGATAAAAGGTTAATATTGGTGGCTCAAGATAGTGGACAAAGAAAATGCTGCTTTACAAAGTCCATTGAACATGTGGGCAAAACAGACAAATGTAGGTTTTGTAAAACAGAACTGGAAACAGTTGCATATCTTGTTGCTGGTTGTGATGTACTGTTGGCAGAAAGACTGCATACTGAAAGGCATAATAATATAGTAAGACTGTTGAACTGGGGATTGTGCAAACATTATAATATTGAAGTAGCTGAAAAACACTGGAAACATGAGCCACAACGCATCATAGAAAATGTTGAAGTTTATGTCACATGGGATCATCCAATATAGTAGTCCATGAAAAGAAGACAACAGTAGCATTGATTACTGCAGTCATTACACCCAATGACTCTTACATACAGAGAGACACAAAGTTATAAAGTACCAGGATTTGCAGGGAGAAACGAGGGCAATTTGGAAGAAAAGATACCCAGGCAATTCCAGTAGTAATAGTAGTAGTAGTAGTAGTAGTAATAGTAGTAGTAGTAGTAGTAGTAATAGTAGTAGTAGTAGTAGTAATAGTAGTAGTAGTAGTAATACTAGTAGTAGTAGTAGTAATACTAGTAGTAATAGTAATAATAGTAGTAGTAGTAGTAGTAATACTAGTAGTAGTAGTAGTAGTAATAGTAGTAGTAGTAGTAGTAGTAATAGTAGTAGTAGTAGTAGTAGTAGTAGTAATAGTAGTAGTAATAGTAGTAGTAGTAGTAATACTAGTAGTAGTAGTAGTAATAGTAGTAGTAGTAGTAGTAGTAGTAGTAGGAGCAACGAGTTGTAAAAAAGAAAAATAATTTACAGTCATCCTTAGATATGTTACCGATACATGTAACCCCATACAAGTTCAGAAGGGGTCATTGCGGATGCTGTGAAGGGCACTTCTAGCTAACATCAAAGACTGAAACAATAGTAATTACATGAACTTTAATTATACATTGACATAGGAATGGGATCCATTCCTATCATGATATTAGAAACCCAAAAGACTTGGAGAAATAAAACAGGTGAGAAATGTAGCCCTCATGTACACAAACTAGATATTTCCCAGACTACAGCTGTGTCTGGATATCTTTTCCAACCAGTGTGCTCCACACATTTCCATTACATTGTATATGACCCAACAAACCCATCTTCAAAAAACAGCTTATTTCCCAACTAAACAACTACTGGACATGCAACTGCCTAGCACCTGGCTGACATATTCTAACTCCTTTCCCCTACCCACTATCCAACCTCTTTAAAACTCCCACAGACGCACTATATATTATCACATGTTACTTGTAACTGCCTAGCACCTGGCTGACATATTCTAACTCCTTTCCCTTACCCACAATCCAACCCCTTTAAAACTCCCACAGATGCACTATATAACATCAAACATTACTTGTAACTGTCTAGCACCTGGCTGACATATTCTAACTCCTTTCCCCTACCCACTATCCACCCTCTTTAAAACTCCCACAGATGCACTATGTATTATCACACATTACTTGTAACGGCCTAGCATCTGGCTGACATATTCTAACTCCTTTCCCTTACCCACTATCTGAGCCTTTATTTCCCCTTTATTTTAAGCTTTATCCAGATATCTTAAGTTAAAATGTCGAGAGGTTCACAAACGTCTTTACTGGTATCAGTGCTCGATCACTTTCACTCTTCAGTCTCTCTCTCTCTGTCTCACTCGCACACACCTCACCTTCATGCAAGCAAGCATGCATACGCTCACACACAGACAGAAACAAACACACACACACACACACACACACACACACACACACACACACACACACACACACTTTTCTGTCTTGTTTAGTTTTTACACTCATAAAACAGCAAAAGCGCCACTTAGCGAGTATAAAATAACGTTTTGAATGATCTCATTCTCACTCACATGCACACATATACTCTCACACACAGACATAAACACACAAACACTTTTTTAACTTTTTTTTTAATATGCATTTTACACTCATTACACAGCAAAAGCGCTGCTTAGTGAGTATAAAATAATGGCAGTCATTAGATTTGTTTCAGTCTGAGCTCCACAGCAGCTTGATATGCTGCCATGAAGTGGCAGACTTGTTTTTCAGTGGGCATTACTTGTACATTAATACCCTGCTTGAGAACATCTGTTCTCCAATCAGGGTGTGATCTACAGTTCACCCATTCTGTAGTATGTATTAATATAACACAGACCATCAGAATATGATGGAGAAACATATTTTTGAAGTTTTAGGGTGAAGCTGTCTTTTAAGGCTTTCATCTTACTATACAAAAGGCAACACACTTTGTCGACAAGAGATTGAACAGTTGTGTCTATAATCTGAACAGATTATGAATGAAAGCTACTACATAGATATTTCAATATCCAAGAAAAGCTCTTCAAAATGTCAGTAAAGAGATGTCAAGATATTTTCACTGAGTACCATATATGTTAGAGATTTATCCAATACAGGGAGATACATGGATTCTCGTATTCTCGGACTGTCCAGTAAAGTATTTTGGTCAGTAAGATATGGTGATGTACAAAAGGTTTGATTGATACAATTCAGTTAAACACTATTCTATTTTTTATAATGCATGATTTGATTTTACACTTAGAATCCTTACAAACCATTAGCAAATCTTGCTGTTTGTATTGAGTGGAGCTCTGCAATATATTGTAGTCTACTGGAAATTTAAAAAAATAATGCAACATCTTCATAGCCAAGTAATAAAATAAGACAGATTCAATATTAGAGATGTATGAATCAGGGCTAGAGTTCAGCAGTCATTCAGACTCTGTTTGTCTTGGATTCTATAGGCCTTATAGTTTAACCCAGTTACTTCTGATTTCTTTGTTCAACTAATAGTGCACTTTGATAAAAGCACAGTATGACTCTCAGATTTGATTTGCCTAGCTATATTATGATGCTTTGTTTTAGTTATGCTGTTAGTCCTTCATTCAAAATGTTGTTCATGAAGTGAAGTGACACTCATTTATATAACCCCACTGTTTACAAAATCTGTTGGTGTGTCATCTATGATTTTCATTAAAGTAAGGGGATCAGGAGGTAAAAGTGGTCAGCGATCTATAAATCTCTCACCAGAGTACTCTGTTTTAGGTGTTGTTTTTCTTGATACTAACGCTGTCATAAATTAAAGTACTTTACAGAGATGTTTACAGAAAAACAATAAACAAATATAGGTATCAGTACAGAAACAGTAATTACTCCAGCCACAAAAAACTTCTCTTTCAGAGTCAAGAACTAACATATCATGCACATGTTTACATGAGGAAGAGAGGGTTGTACAGCTAGTAGAAATAAGGAAGATTTTTCTTGCCCAAGATGAATACCAGGGAATCTGACAAATAGCTTTCCAGTAGGCCATAGTTGGTAAATGTGGAATATCAACTATTCTGTCTCTGGCTGATGATACTGGTAGGGTCCTGCAGAGTTTAATTTCCTGTCCATTTCATCTCAAAACTTTCTGACCAGATGAACAGGTTGGTAGAAATAGCTAATGGTTGATGATTGCAAGCTAGGTAGCACTGTTGTCTCCCTTAAGACACACTAGCACTTAAGAAAGGTTTGAGTAAAACCAGTGACTTGTAAAAATAATGTCTTGGCCTTTAATGTTCACAAATGAACATACTAATTTTTTTTAAAGCAGGTGGTTCTGCCACCTTATGCATTAATGTAAAACCATTTATTATAGATTTTTTTATTAACAACCTTAATAAACGTATTCATAGGGATCTAAGCATTGACCAACAGGTTCTCATTTTGAAAGAATAACTTTCAACTATCATGTGATACTCAGGGAGAATTGCTAGCCACTTCAGGGTGGTAATAATTCCACCCTACACATCACTTGTTAAGTCAGTCTTAGATTGGAATGTTCTCTTTTGTAGTTACTCGACAAAGCACATGGTTCAGCTGAAGAGTGTTCAAAGATTTAACACTCAAAGGGACATAAGTAACCCAGAATTGCTTTAAATAATCACTTATTGGACTGGGATAAAGGAGGAATTAATCTTCCTGATATTGAAACATTTGCTCTGTCTTCTCTTGTTAAAAACGTACATTATGGATAAATTCAGCATACTCATCTATTTTAAAACAAATGCATGAACAAATCTGGTTGGAATCAAATCAGTTACCGAATCAGAATTATTCACTAATTCTATCAAATCACTTGTACTGGATGAGAATATTTAGAGAGTAAAAACAATCAAATATTATCCAAATATGCAGTTAATAATCTATCCATATTTAAGAATTATTTGAACAAGAATCCAAATATTAAGGCTTGGTCTTTCTTACTTTTTCCTACTGCTTGTGCATGTAATAATACTGACACTTTGATATTAGCAAAATGAATAGGTTTAAAGCTTGAAACTTAATCTTTTGGCATCAGCTTACAGATTCTGGCAGAGTTCTCTCTATTAATCAAACAATGAACAAATGTAATACAGAGAATGCTCTGCGGTTAGCCTTACAAGCCTTAAGACAATATGTCATAAGTAAACTGGAGTTAATGCAATTATTAATTAGGCAGGATGTTTTCAACTTCATTGATTTAATTATACTTATAACTAATCAACCAGTACAAGGAAATGGTTACTTATATAATGAATCAGTAAGAATACAAACATATATCATAAAAATAATTTTGGGACTATTTTACAATAGTTAATTAAAATCCTCAGACAAGGATAAGAAACGTATACTTACGTCTTCAAAACAAACTACATTATCATTATATTGGTAGAAATATATTCATAGAAGTTATTCATGCCTCATAAATTAGCATTGATGTTTGGAAATGATAATGGATGTTGAAGATGTAAATTAAAATTAAAGGCAAATTGGCAATATATGTTCTGTGATTGCAATCTTCTTAATACATACTGCCTTCAGAGATAACTTTCAGTTAACCAGATCATTAGTATTATTTAATTTGCCTACCCAAAATGTGTTCCAAAGAAAAAGTTTTAATTTGTTTGGACTTTATTAGCCTTAGCCCAAAAGATCATCACCATCAACTGGAAAAGTTACTCTACGCCTTCCTTCAATGAATTCAGAAACCTAGCATTATCAGTTGCTCGCATTGAAATTGCTAATTTAAAGATCAGGACTGATATAATCACTTCATACAACAGCTCATGGTTGACAATAATGGAAATATTACAGAAAATAGACTGCAATTTACCTTAACAAGTCATGTGATCAGTATAAATCAATTTTTTATGTATTCTGGCTAGGCATCTTTCTAAATATTTATGTTTTTGTGTTATTTTTTATTAGCTTACTGTTATACATTTTCAACATCTCTTATTCCATTGTTCATATTTGATTGATTAAGTTATAAATATTGCTATTTCCAATTGTTGTTTTAAAATATATTGTATTATTTGAAATACAGTAAAATATATGAAAGTAAAAAGGATGTGTTGGGCACCTTCATAACTCTCCCAGACTGACTTCAAAATTATCCCTATTCTCATATTATCCTACATCCTGTGGATAGAAGCAATGCCCTGTTTTCCAGATGTTGCAACATTGAAAATTATTTTTTGAGAGGGCATAGTGGTAGAAGATCTAAGGCACTTACCAAAGAAAGCAGCCTTAAAATACACATTAACCATAGCAGGTATTATGAAAAGATCATAGGATCATCATTCAATGGGCTCTTTTATCTCTTGAACATGCTTTTCCAGCTCTTAAAATAACAAGTCTCTTCACACTTTTAAAGGTGGCCTTCACAGATGCATTGGTGCATCTAAGTTATTTCATGGTATAACAGCAATCAGGCTTCTAGAAATCTCCTAGGCTGTAAGCTTGTTAATGACCATTGAACTTATAAACCAAAGGACTAGGCCTCATTCATTAAGATATTACCTCACATACCTCCTTTATAGATGTTGAGTCTATTTCTTTTAGCTAGCTACCTATCTATCAATGTAGCTATCTTTAGGTTTCTGTCATTATTTACATTTGTTACCAGGATGGTCTAACAGGGTTAAAATGATAATTTTCATTGGAAGGTAATTCAGAAACATTCTACTTGCATAACTTATATTAATAAGCTGGAGTCAATAGAGTATAAAACATTAGCTCAAGTAGAAGCAGATGTTTTACATTTCCATATTTCTAGACTTGTCTAAAGCCTTTGATACATTTGTCAA